>NC_045487.1:15662512-15757512 GCF_009650955.1 Corvus moneduloides | reverse complement strand
CTTTTCAGCCCCTGGTTGAGCAGACCTGCACAAGGAGGATGTAAGTCTTCTGTGGCTTGATTGATTTAAGGTAGAATAGGTCAGTCAGATTCAGGAGTCAGAGCACTGGATCTTTTCAGATAAACAGAGCCTGTAATTACAAGCCAGTTCCACAAGTTTAAGATTGCTCACAGCTCTAAAATTGAAGCTGTATTGAGAAGTAAACAGGTACCATTATATTCTCCCCCTATATCATAAAACCTACAAAATTTGGGCATCTTTGCTTTGTAAGCACAACTAGAGATGTTTGGAAGAGATAAAGTAAAAGGGTGGCATTCTAAGTACCCTTTCCGTTACTGGAAAAAAACCTTCGAAAACTCTCAGAACTTTTGCTCAGACAAGTCTGTTTTAATGGGCATAGGGTACAAATTGCTTTGATAACCATATTCATCCACTACCTTTATATTTTGAAGTATTCACTCTAGCTTTAATTTTATTAATGTATTTCTTTTATCTTTCATCTGAATAGTGTTCTGTATGTAAAGTGACCAAATGTGATTAATGATGAATAGATTAAGATGGGACAGGGTGTTTGAAAAATGACTTAAGTAGTGCATGTAAGTCACTGGCTATAGTCCCAAAATGCAAATTCTGGTTAAGTTAATGACTGGAAAATCATGATGGCACTAGTGTATGAGTTCTACTTTATTTGAAATTGCTTTATAAACAATAAATAATTAGCATTTTACATCAGGACTAGTTAATAGTATCTATTTATTTCCATAGGCACTGGTATTTTACAGTCAAAGTGTAAATATAATTGACTTATATGATACAGTATTTTGCTGTCCAGAGTTGGTAACAGTTTTGCCTTGCAAATACCTTGCTGAAGTTCAGGTCCCATTAAAGGTTGGTATTTTATTATAATGCCTGGAATAACGTTGTCTGCAATAAGCATGTCTGGTCTTTCTGCAAAGAAGCTTCTGAACATCCTTGAGGTTGGGATTTCAGGGGGGGAAATTTGTTAATATGTTCACTCCTGCCTGACAAATGAGCATTATCGTCAATGTGGGTGCACATTTCCACTTATCCTTTTTGTAGCTGGAAAGCTTTATGAAAAATAAATTAATAATGCATACTAAATTATGTCTGCAAGAGACATTTATGTATATATTGCTAGCTTCAAGACTGATTAGATTTACATTTCTTTAAAAATGATTTTTTTCTCGTACATCCATAACGCCTTTAGAATGCACTGCATGATAGAAAAATGCAATCTTGATTTCAATTGAATACCTGGAAGGAGTGTTTTTCCTCCTATTAATATGTACATGTGTTCCCCTAGAGTTTGAGTTATTTTTCCTGAAAGAGACTCTTCTCTTGAATTACCCTGGTCCAAATATATGCCTTAGGATGCAAAAAGCAGTGAAGTAGATGTCCTATTATCATAACTTGAAAGAGGTCCATTTAATAATAGCCTGTATTAAACAAGAGTCTGCTAACTATACAGTAAAGAGTGTTTTTCACCAGACAACATAAACCATATGTTTTAAATGCAGCTAAAAATGGATGCAGTGTGCTATTCCTTTCACCTCAGCCTGCAGTGTATTACTTAGATTTGCAAGGCATAGCCACCACTAGTACTTAACACTGCTGAAAGAGCCACCCTTCAAGGCTTTTTTAACCACAAAGAAAAGAGAAATATAGTAGCATCGATTGTTAAATCCTGGTGCTTGTTACTCACTGCCCGCACACAGAACATCATGCCTTTGTAGCAGTGAGGAGAGTTGGTATTTATCAGGGTTCAGAGCTAGTTCAGCCACACACTTGACAAATTATTTGTGGAATTGTTGTATTCACAGTCACTTAAATAAGAATCTGTCAACACAAGGCTGTGCTTTGTTGCAGCAGGTCTCACAGTTTTTCCTGTGCACTCAAAGAATGATGGATTGGAGGTAATGCAAATTCACTACCATTTTATATGCTGGTGCCTTCTTCATAGACAGGAAACATAGCTCAGTATCATCTTGTAAAATGCCTTAACTGTAAAGGCCTAGTTCAGTGTTGAAAGTGGTTTTTAAAAATGGTATGTTGGAACAGGGAAATGTAATTCAAATATTTTCCTCACGTCTCATTTTACAGACTGCTTGTTGGAGCAGGTGTGCATTCAGATTTTCCCAGGCTAAGTAGGACATATGCTTATCTGTGCTTGGTAATTAAAACAAATTAATAAATACAATTATTTGATTTTATGGCAACTTAAAAGTTAATACTTCTTAAAGGCATGTTAAATTTAAAGGCCTCACACAGAAGGAAAAAAAAATATGCCCATTTAAGTAACTCAGTCTGCTTTGCTGATAGTAAATTCATTTGTCCAACAAAAAATGCCTATCTGAAAGCTCTGTAACCAGTTCCAAAAGGTGTAGCTCACAGGTAAAACCCACAATCTGCTGACAGAAACAGCAGTTACAATATGAAGTAAAAAACCTTATCTGTGCTGGCATATATTTTTTTAGGTTGATGTCCAAAACTGGAATGTTTTGCTCAGGACTAAAGGCAGCTACAAAACTCGTGCCACTTTCTACTCCAGCAGAAGTCAGAGCTTTTCCTTGCCCTGCTTCCAAACCCACAGGAGCCCACCAACAGCCTGGGACAGCACTGGGAGAGATGTAGGAAGCTGGAGGCAGCCCTTGAGGATGTCAAAATGAGTAAGGAGAAATGATAGCAAGCACTGGATGAGGCTTTTCTGGAAAGTTCTCATCTCGGTGGAATAAATGGAGTTATGGGCTACTTAAGTTATATCTGTGCCTTTTTCTTTGTGGTTGTTCAGGAAAATGGATCTTTCTGGAGTTGGAAAAAGCTTGTCTGTGCAGGAGAGGGCTTTCTCAGAGGCTCACTTCAAGCGTAAGGAATGAACTTGCCAGAAGTTAACACAAATCTTACCTTGTACTACCTCAAATTCAGAGCGCGTGTCTTTGATATAGGATAATAATGAGGGAATTCCACAACGTGTATATAAAAATGTTTTCCTAAAAATCAACCACAAATTTTTGAGAGTGAACATATGAAGAATATAATTCACTTGGCTCAATGCCCTAATGGGAGGCCCAGATCAGCATGCTGTTGAAACCTTTGTAGATTATAACAGGTCCTACTGAAGTCGGGGAATATATTTCCATATGCTTCAGGGAAGCCAGATTTTAACCCCAGATACTCTGAGCCTTAAGATCTGAGCAGACTCCATAAATTTCAGTGCATGCTCAAGATGTAAGCATTTAGCTCAGCTGCACATTGGGGCTGAAGGAAGCTGCCCTGGCACCCTGTCTGCTTTCTGGGTAGTCTACTTTGACTTGCTCAGTTTTATTCTGTTACAAGGCCTGTATTTCTCTAGAACCATTAAACAACTTTGAATTTCATGCCTGTGAAGGGTGTGAACAGGTAGCTCTGCAAGGTAGACCCCTGATCCCCTTCATTTACCAAGGCATCCAAGTGCAGAGCAGGGGCTGCTGCTCCTGCAAGTATATCTGCAGAGATATCAGCTTTCACAGAAGTATTTGGAAACATTTAGATGACTTCATTTTATTGAGAAATGCTGGTAATACAACATTGAATATAAATTAATCTGCTCTTGTTAGCCTGGCAGAGATGTACAGGTGCCTCCACCTGTGCCTCTTTACCTCCAGCACTGGCCTGTGTCAGCACTGTGGTACCCGCTGTAGGGACCAGGGCTACACTGACCTGGTGGCCTGGGGCACTGTGACCACAGACACCTCCATTCTGGCTGGAGAGGTTGGCCGTGACATCTTTATCATGTGGGCTCTCTTCAGCCTTGGGGAAGGCATCTGTTCAGCAGAGCCACTGCAAGGGCTGTGCTCTGCAGCCTCCCAGAGTATCCAGACTTTATAGTATTTCCCCCAACAGCCTTTCAAAGCACTTGGAAGCTCGATGAAATTTCAAAGACTACAGATTGACTTACAGTATGGGATATAGTATTTTCACTTGCACCTAAAAACGCTGTTGTGCGGCCAAAAATTCAATCGCCAAGAAATCACACATGGTTCACAACACAGCTCTTTGATAACATTAAAAGTATATGTAATATTTTGAAATCACTGGCCAATTATTTCTAATAGTTTCATGATAATTTATGTAGAGAATCTCTCTGTTGGATATGTTCCTGCTTTGGTCTAAATGTATTTTTGAACACTCTGTCAAACATCCCCATTTGGCACCTATTTTGTTTCACTGAATTTCTTTAGTATGTCCAGATCTCTTGCCAATGTATTTGCAGAACATATTTTGACAGCTTTGTCACCAAATTTGTTACTTCTTGTGTTTGGAATGTGTATCAAATCGCAGATATTAATGCGGGTGTTTCTTTTTGGTATAGACTCAACTGGATAATACCTTTGTCTTCTGTGGTGATGAATATAATAAAGTGAGTGAATTTTTTTTATTAATTTCACAAGTTATTAAGATTTAAAAATTGCAAATGTCATAGATGTATTGGTTTGTTTTTGTGTTTGCAGCTAGAAGCATTCTGAGCAGAAAACTTTAAAGAGCTGATATCGCATTTCTTATTTGAGCTTTATAATAGAAATTTTATGTATGTGAAAGCTGTAGCTTCTCCCTCCCTGTGCACACACATACACGTGTGTGTGTGTATATATATATGTATAATTTTATTTCATTATGCTCGGATTAACTAAACTATTGAATTTCAATCTGTTGTGCTCTTTCATGAAATAGTTTTCCTATTGAGTTTGTTGGAGCTGAATGAAAATGGTGTATTTAAGGCTGATCATAATCTTTGCCATCATGTTTTTCTTAATATGGTTTTTCTAGATTAAAAGCGATGACAAGATAATGCCTGTTGAAATATAAAGGTCTTTGCTTTGTGGGTCTGCTGCTAGAAGGGGGGTGGCTGAGTTGGCCCCCCTGGCACATCACGTCACTTGTGACTCAGAATATTCTGAGCTGGAAGGGACCCACAAGGATAATCAGGTCCAGCTCTTAAGTAAATGGCCCATACAGCAGGGATATTTTGAACCCACACTCAGTGTGTTATCAGTACCCTACCGTAACCAGCTGAGCTGCTCTGGGGGATGTCCCAGCCACACAGTCCCTGCAGCCCTGCTCTGGCTCTTTTTCCATGGCCTGGCACAGCTTAGGGTCCTTTACCCTCACTGGGTGTGTGCAGACCAAGAGAGCACCCTGGATCAGAATGAATGAGCAGCACATCCATGCTGGTTTTATCTATTGTCCAGAGAAGAAGGCTGGAAAGGTTTAATGAATTAAGTCACCTTTGACAGTTGAGGCTAAATGCATGTGGAGGACCTACATTAGAATTCAGTTTCAATAAGGCCATAGCCCCTGATTATTCTTGCTCTGTTGTGGATAGTTTTGTTGTTGGAAATACCTTTGGTCACCCTGAAACATGATCTCACACATGGAGCATGGTGCAGGTCTAGGTGACAGCACTTTCTGAAATGGCAGGGTCCCCCAGGAACACTAGAAAACATCTGCCTGCCTCTAAGGGTTGCTTTTTTGGGCCACTTTCTCAGTTCTTTAAAAGATGCTGTTCAGCTGACACAGAGCTCTTTGATTTTTTGCCCCTGGCAGATTGGTTGTTTACTGTGCTGAGTAACACATATCAAGTAGTAGATGAATCCTGAAACAGCTGGATTTGCTGCTGATAGTACCTCTTCCTCCTATTTTTTGAAATGGAGGGTTTGATTTTGAAATGTCAGTGGTCTTTCTGAATTGAGAGATATTGCCTTTTACAAAGATTTGATCAAAATTCCCAAGTAGTAACCAAAAAAATATCAGTTACTGGAATTATGTTGTATAAAAATGCAGTTGTGAATCTCAAATAGCTCTAGAATAAAATCCAGATTATTTTTCAGTGGAGACTGTCATATTACACCCTTAGAATCTGTACCTTAATTTCAGTTACATCTGTAGACTTCTGTATTTCTCTTTTCTAATTCATTAGGTTTATAGATAGTTGTATTTGAACTAGAAATTAATTTTTTAAAATTAGATTTTATCTACTGTCTTACAAAGAAGATGGTATGTAATATGAATGGAAAACATTCCCAATACAGTTTAGGCTTTAATTCTGATCCTGTGGTCCTATACAATAATGTCTGACTTTTTGAGCAATTTCTTCTGCTTATCTGAACAAGTTGACATACAGACTACAATCAGGGCAGACACACAGTCAGGGCATCAGAGGCTCTTCATCAAAAAGAAATTGTATTAAGTTCAGACAACAAGAATCAGATATCTATTCTGTGTCTGTACTAATTATAGCATATATACTGCATTTTTGGGTAAATTATTTCTCAAGTCTGAAGCCCAGCATCAGCAAGGGCAGCAATCCTGTGCCAGCTGCTAACATTCTCCAGAGAAATAGGAGCAATAGGCCACAGAAAGAGTCTGATCATGACATACTTTTCTTGCCATTAGAGAGTAACATAATAGCTGCTCTGCTAGGTTCAGAATACCAAAAAATTTCCTACAAAATAGTGGAGGCCAGGGCAAGATGTGGAATAAGTTAAAATTATAAAGACTGACCTGCCATTGATTCCATTTTCTTTTTGGCTAGAAATTTTGCATCACAAGATATATATTTTGCTTGTCAGGTTTACTATTGACTTTCTTTGTTTCATTGAAATTCTGAATTTTTGCTACTTGTTGAGCTTTTTTGATGCAGTGGTAACACAACATAAATCAAACTCCCTAATCCACACAAAGTAAATCATCAGCTGTTCTGCATAATTTTGTTTGAGTGTAAGTAGAAGACTAACTCTTCCAGACAACTTCTAACAGATTGCTAAATACGCAAATAATTTGCTTATTAGAGGTGATATTTATCAGAAAAACTCAGAAGAATGTATGCAGTGAAATATATCTATGGCCATATGAAAAATGAAGTGACCTGTTGGAGACAGCCTGTAGCTCCTGAGGAGCAATGAAATGCTTAGGGAGGTTCCATGAAATACATGAGATTGTTGTGTATATATAAAAAGTAATAATGTCATCTGGTTTTTTTCTGTTTCCTGTTGATTGACTTTTATAGCTTGCAAGCATTATGCTGGATTGTAAATTGCAATAAATTTAATCAAGAATTATTTTATTCAGCCTACTAATGAGGAATAATAGCATATGTATCAATTAGACATGTCAATTTGTGTGAAGAAATAGATTTACAAAGGGATAGTAGGTAAAAAAATATCATTGGTATCAATTCACTTCATTATTTTTAATTTGCTGTGAATATTGAGTGCTTCCAACATAAAATCATTCCTCAATTAAAATAAAACAGCTGTACTCCTATCAGCTTTTCCTTGCTTGTTGTTGCTTACAGATTAGCAGTTGTCATTGGCTTCAGTCTCATGTAATTTCATTAATTTGTAACCATAAATGGATAGAAAAAGAAAATAATAATAAAAATCTTTGGCTTGTCGATGTACTAAATATTGTGTACAAATTTTTTTTTGAGATTGCACTGAAAGGGGCAGAACTAGTGCAGCAGCAACACTTGGGGGATATCAGGACTGTGACAAATGCCATCCACTCTGTTCTCCAGCATCAGCAAAGCCACTTGTGAGCACTTTGTTCATTTGGTACTTTTTTACTGCTCTAGAGTCCCTGTCTTTTCTCCTAGGTGGTCTGTGGCAAACCTGATCCCCCAAATGTGCACGAATCCTGGAGTGCACTGCTTTGTAGCTTGTTTTTGCTGCAGGAGGAACGAGCCCCTCACCTTCCTCTGGTAGCGAGTCACTGCTCTTATTTAGGGTTCCAGGATATCACCGAGCATGTTCGTGTCTTTGAGTGACACGTGTAGCTCTGTGGTTGTCCTTATTTCTCTTCAGATAGATCAAAAGGCTGGCAATAAGAGCACACAGAGAGAAGCATGAGACTTGCAAAAGCTACTTTTGCAAGCCCAGATGTGAAAATGTGGAGCATAATTTCTTCTGTTAACTTCTATTTTTCTAGTAGTAAGTTCTTAATGGCCTTACAAGGTTTTAAATTGGTCTACCTTACCTTGTTATCATCTAACTATTATTTTAATGGAAAGTTTAAAAATATAAGTGTGTTTAAATGTGCGGTATATAAGATGTATGAAACAGGCAGGAAGAATCAATAATTGTGTGTTTTATATTTTAATAGAAAATAATATTCTCTCAGATGACCGTGGCTTCAAGAAATGAAGGCTAGCTGTACTTCTGATTATTTTTTTTGCAGCTGTTGTTGCAGGTTTCAATATCTTGAGGTCCTTTTGATTAAAGGCATCACAGTGTATTTTTATTATTTTTTTGTTAGCAGGGAGAGTTTTTTGATAGAATCCCTAAGAGAGGACACATGTTTGTAGGGAGACTGAAAACACGGGATCTGAATCCTAGTTAACAGTGAATTCTCTATTACAGGAAGTAAAAGCTTATGAATATTTTCCTTGGCTCTGAAAGTGGATGCTGACACTAGCTTGTATTGGAGAATTTTAACTAATGATTACCACAATACTTATCTGCTAATTTGTTTCTCCATGTCTGGAATCAGTATGCTAAATATGTGTGAAGTTTTTGGAGCTCATGCGAAAATTTCAACAAGCCAAATACTTATCTGCATTTCGCTATTATTGAAATAATGATAGTAATAATAATAAATAATAGTAAACACAGCAACTGTTTCTTTTTATGTGTTCACTCAACTAAAGTAGGAGATCATCGCATAAGCTGAACACATCTTCATTATTTTGATAAATATAGATTATTGTCATTTAACACCAAAGGCTAGTTAGAAAAAAAGCCTGTGTGAGTTTTTTAATGCTGCGCTTTTGAATAGGTATCTACATATTTCAAAACAGAATAAGAAGTGCTGATTACCATAGACAATCCTAACATACAGATAAGATATTTTTAATCTATAACAGTATCTACACCAGGATTTGAACTGATTCATTTATCTCAGTTAATATATCTGTGCAAACTATCGTTTCTAGATTGATGCCAAACTTCTTGGGTGATGTTGAAGAATTTTCCCAGTTGTACACCAAGCATAAGAAAGCTTTCAAATTGTGGAAGAAAATGACAAACAGGAAATTCGTATTACAGGCTTGATTGCTGAATTTCTTAAAATGTAAATTGTTATGAGTTGGGATACTGGTATTTACAAATAAACTTAGTTTTTATCAGTTAATTATCAACAGTCACTGTCAATCATTGTTGTATTTCCTGTTCATATGCTTGAATCTGTTAAAGTTTAAAGTTGTCTGTGCTTTGTGTCTTTTTAGTGCTGGAATTATGTTAAGCAATATGGTTGCCTGTTTAACAAATGTGATCATTGTTTTTATAAATATATGGAAAACTGGATATTTTTACTCAGTGAGCTTATTTCTGTATGACATTGTGGAACAATAAACTTCAGAATACTCAGTGCACTGAGAGAGGCTCAAGTTAAAGGATGGCTCTTATGGAACGAGAGGAGGCTGCAGCATCGTTCAAACATTTTTTGTGCTGCTGAGCTCCTGCCTGAGAGCTCCAGTCACTGCAGTCTCCAGGGATATTCCTGAAGATCTGGCTGCTGTAGCTCTGTGACTCTTTTCCTTTCTCTTTCTGCAAGGATTCATCTCTGTTGTCCATCCTGGTAGTCTCTGGTGCTGGCTGGCCTCTGTCGATGCAGCCAGATGGCTGCTGGGCCCCTTGGCACAGGTCAGAATGCAAAACCTCATTTTTGTTTCTCACAGGAGAATCACAACCAACCATAAACTCACATGTTCTTGCTGGAGGGCTGATGCTTCTGTTACTTGACTGTCATAACAGCTAAACCTTAAACTTACAATATTATAACATTCCCAATATGCAAATTGGCTTAATGGGATAAGGACTCAAATAATAAAAAGAGAGACAAAGTATTATATTTCTTTTTTTATGCCCTTGTAACACATTCATCATCCTTTTCATGCAGTAAACAGTATTCTTTGAATCACACGAAGATCTTTTTAAAACCAAGGTTGAAGTTAATTTTATCAGCCATGTGTCTTAGAAAGTACCCTCCCTGTTTGAACATTATTTCTCTGTGTAAAGCTATGACTGAGTTTACAGGCTTAGCAAGGCCTTAAGTGATTTGCTTTATACAGCTATTCAGCGTTGCCCTACACACCAATAATCCTCTAGTATAATAAAATACATGTCTTTCCTTCTTTACTAGAAGTTATAGAGAAGTCTTCTGATCATCCAGCTATGAAAAGCACCATGACTGGTTCTGCCCAGAAGCTGCATGAATACATGTGGAGCAGAAAAGTTGCTCTTTATAGCCAGCTGTAAAATTCTTTCAAGCCCTGTGAATGTTCAAGCCTGAGAAGGCTTTTCTCACCAAGATATAGATGAGCTTCAGCATACCAGCCTTCAGCAGTGTGGGAGTCAAGATTTCACTCCAAGCCTATGCTTTACTGGTGAAACTCAAAGTCAGCCAACCCATTTCAAGAAGAAAAATGGAATTTGATTCCAGTAAGTGTCCACAGAACACACTCTAGATTTGACAAACGTTGTAATTAGTTGCTTTTGTGTGTTTAGTACACAGTGCAAATGCTGTAAAATGTTTTTCACATGATGCAACATTGCCAGCAGATAATCACTGGAGCAGTAAACCAAAAGAATTTGTGTATATCCTACAAGCTGCAGGAGGATAAGAAAATGTAAACAAAAACTAACAGCTGAATTTTTCAGATGATACCATTCCTTTTCTTTTGTTAAACTGATTTGTTTTTAAATGTTACTTTTTGTCAGTTTCTCTAGAAATTGATTAGAAACCCCTAAACCAATGCTGTGAAAATGCTTTTGTTTCTGTCCTAGTTTTGACTGTGTGAATCTTTTTAGAACATTTTCAGTTTAATTATGCAGCACTAAAAATTGCAATTAAACTGAATTTGCAATTGAAACTGCTCATTTTAGTTAACTGTCAAATTTACTATGGCGTTGTGAAATAGGGGCCTTTATTATTATGAGGTGTTTTGAAAAAAATGACGTTTTAAACAGGAGAAAAATGTCATATCCCTCAGTCCTATCCCAACGAGCCAAAAATTTAAGGAGCTACCCAACCAGTGAAGCCGGTAACTCTCGAAGCACAACGGATTTTTTTCAGGTGATGTCTTAAAATATTGGTAAACCACAAGTATGGATGGTATTGAATAAAGTCTTCTTTTCGTGTATTTAATATCTTTTGTGAAATGTGTTTTTCAAAGGTAGGTGGAAGGCTAAAGTTGCTTTAAAGTAGTCTAGTGATAATCTACTTGTCTTAGGGATATCTGACATGCCCTGTTTTGCAGGATGCTATGATGCAATTTGATGGATATTATGTATTATATGAGACTGTACAAATCTTAATATCTCTGTTCCTCTGTTTTAGCATGTGATGTACAGCTCTGTGTACATAGAGCAGCTCAGATGAGTGTCTGAGACTACCCTTTTCCTCTAAGCCCTAGGCATTTTTATCACTGTGCCAATAAAAGGAAGGGGATTTATGGGGTACTGCTTTTTAATTCATTCAATTCTCTGTTCATTGTGAGGTTAATGTTGTTGATCTATTTTTCTCTTGAAACAAATAAAAACAATATGTGCTGACACTGACTTTGACTTTTGACATGGGAGATAGAGGTCAACATTTAATTCTGTATTTATAGACTATATGAACAATATTATCTGTATTAAAAACTGTTCACTCAGTCCTTGTCATTTTACAACTTAGTTCAGTAGCTTATATCACATTGAACATTTTCTCCAACTCTGATCAAGGTGCCATCATTCACAGCACTCCACTTAAGGGGTTGTCAGCCTTTCCATTAAAAACACCTTTTTTCAGGGGTTCATAACTTGACTAGCTAAAAAAATTACACCAAGACTGACCTGGGGCTTTATTTTAAGCAAAATATACGTAAAAATATACCTCAGTCCCAGAACCCAAAAGCCAACAATGAACCCAAATAAAGTGAGGAGCTGACTTGTTTGGCACATATGCAATGGCTATTTTTATTTAAGAAAATGATGTGATTTATCAAGCAGGTATAACACTGCTTAAATGTTTAACCATTTCTTTTCTGAAATGTTCTTGGCTGTGTATAAGAGGTGCTTGTCTGTCCACTTTTAGGTGCTTCATGCCCCAACTACTCAGAAATTGGTTACCAGTGACACGGTTAATGACATGATGATTGTAATGAGTGTGTGTGGTAGAGCTGTACCTGTGTAAGCCCCCTCACAGAGGAATTTACACTTCTGGAGGGTGTTGTTCCTCTCAAATGAAAATAAGAAATTATTCCTTTTCAGGAAAGGTGAAGGAAGGACAATCCCATTTTATTTTAGTGGATACAGAAGAACTAAAACTGTGCATGAGCATTCCTTGGGATATGGAAAAGGACTTTGAGATCCCTTCAGATCAGGTAAAGTGGTTTTGCTGAGACAAATCTTTAGACTTTCTGTGCTGTTCTGACATTCCTGGGTATAAGGGACTTTGCTGATTTTTAGGAGCTAAGGATGTGTAAACATTCTTTTATTCTTGCTTTCAGGATAAAGGCCTGTGCTGTACCATTATATTCAGGAAAGAAACTGAACTATCAATGCAATTATTATTAATCTGCATTTTTTTTAGAAATTATCCAGTCTTCTTTGAGTCAATGGCAAGAAATTTGAGATTAAAGTTGTCTTTCTATGCAAACAGCCAGTAATATTTTCCACAGGTCGCTTTTTTCACCTAATTATGTTTTTCCTTGGTAGTAATAAGAGCAAACAAAATGGAAAAACCCATACAGTTTAATCTATGTGATTTTAAAATATCTTAGCATGTACCATATTTATGTAAAAAAAACCCCCTAAAATAGCTATTGCAATCTGTAAGTTTTTGAAATATGTGAGGTTTTATATTAATATGCATATACATTGGTCCATCCTAACTGCCAAGGTATTTTAAGTAAGGTTTCTAGAAATTAATATGCATTTTTAGAGTGTTCTGTAATTCATATGTCATTCTTGGAAAGCAGAGAATCTGCCACATTTTGTATGTGACTGCCTTAATCAGGGCTGTGAAACTGAAACATTGATGGATCATGTTACATACCGGGCATCTCTGAAAAGTTTTTCATTAAAATGAACTCGTAAAGACTCTTAGTGCTTGTTTCTCAGCAGATGGCAAGAGGTGTTTATTTGCCTTATGGAGTCCTTTCTGTTTATATACAGAGAAACGGAGATGATAACTCTGAAGGATCTGGTTAGTACTTGTAGGAATATTTAAAATAGATATGGTTACTATTAGCACTAAAAGTTCAGTTATACACTACTTTTTTAACTAATTCTACCTTTGCATTAAAACTGTTCCAAATATTGGACTTTCTTGGAAAAAAATGGAAATATATCTTCCTGCTGCAGAATCTAGTGTCATAAAGATTTTAATATAGGGGCTTTTTTTAATAGTCAAATCTTTTCCATTCAGTATCTTTCTTCTCACTGCCTGATTCGCTGTTAAATATCTCCTGCTCTATTTCTGGCACTTTTGAACTTTATTTCTCTTTCCTTGTCCTTTTTCTTTCCATCTGTTTGTTGGTTTCATTGTCTCTTAGCTGCCGTTCTCCATTATTATATCCTTCAATCTGCAAATCCTCTCCCATATGTGCTCTTGTCCTTCCCTAGGCCTCCTGCCTTTTGATTTTTTCCAGATCTCATTTCCTTTTCACCTGATCTGGCTTTATTCAACTCTGCTCTTGTCTATCTTTCGGCCTGTCTCAGGCCTCCTTTTTTTCCTTCTGTCCAGTTGTGAATCCATAAACTAAACAAGACTTTGGCAGAAGAAGTCAACAAATGTGGTGTTCAGACCAGAACTTGACAGCTGGAAAAGGAAAAGGGGGATGCAAAAGCCAAACTTTCGATTAGACTGGTGTGAATACTTTTTAATGAACAAAACATTCATTGAATGTAACCTCTTCTGCTTTCAAAGTTTCCTGCAACAGATTGAGACATTCTGTATTTTATGTGGTTAATATTATTTATGAATTTTATTTGAACATATTCCTGATATGTTTGTAACAGTTTATGCAAGGAACCATGCTTCGTACTGTCTTGGGCATTTGAAAGGATAGAAAAAGTTATTATTTGAATTTCTGGCTTGGGTGAACTGCAGAATTAGGCATTGTGCAGATTGGAGACTTCATCAGTATAAAATTAAAAATTCATAATTATGGTTAGGGAATTGAAATTTAATTTAAGGTGTGATTTGAAGTTAGAATTTGTTTTTTCTAGAAAGATTTAAAGATCTGCCAAATATTATCACATCAAATGACATTTTAAGTCGGAATGGACCAAATGTCAGTTATTTTTGCCAAATTCCTCTAAAATTCCTGAACAAGTAGTCTTACTAATTTGCAGACTGCCTGCTCTCTCTAAGTTTGGTACCTCGCATCTGTGCTAACCAAAAATAAAGCTTTAAGTATTTGACTGAGTTGAGTTTTAGGTTTTCTTTGCTGTTCTGCTTTACTGAGGAGGGAAGCACCACGTTTGCAGGAGTGCCTGCACCGTGGCGGTGTCAGCACATTTCCATGGGTCAGGGCTCATTAGGAGTACATGAACCTGTAAATAACAAACATATCAAGACTCTGTTCCCCCTAACCTGACAATATCAAAAATACCTAGAGACAGGTGAATTTTGAATGAAAGCTTAAAAGGCTAATCTGATCATTGCATACTCTGTACACAAACCCCTGGTTAAATCGTGTCCCCTCCACCTGAAACCACTTCAAAATGCCTGGTCTTGTTTTAAATAAGTAAAATTTAAACCCTAACATTGTTTCTATGATAACAGCATTTTAGTTACAGCTCCTAATTAAAAAATTAATTCCCCAGTCTGAAGGCGTCAGAGTGGATTACATTCTTTGTTAAAGGAAAAAAGAAAGAATCTTCTGTCTGATGACCTTTATTTTAGCTGAAGGCTAATAGACATCGAGCTCTAGAGAGAAAATTCTCTCAGGAAATATGCATACTAATATTACTTTATTTACATTATTGTTTTCTAATTCAAATAGGAGTGCTGCTATTGGTGCTATGTACACAATTTCCCTGCATGGCTTTGTAGCTGAAGCTGTTGCAGACACTGCCAGCAGCTGTGGCCTGGGCAGGTTTTGAGGCGCTTCTGCCCCGTGTCAGGAGCAGGGGCAGGGGCAGCTCATGGCTGCCCCTCTGAAGGGGCTGGTGCTGCTTCCCTTCCAGTTGCTTCCTCAGCACTCTCTGCCTTAGTTCTGCCTGGAGAAAGTTGGGTCTGCCCTGGATGGACGCTCTCAGGTTGATGTTTGTGTGTTGCTCTGTAGCACAGGCTAGTTTTCTTGGGTTCTATTGCCTGGGTTGCAGCCAGTCCGTTGTGCTGCTGTGTGAGTACAGAGTAAAGGGCACAGGACAGGCTTCGACCTCCTGTGAAGACATTGCTGCGATGGCAGGGAAAGAACCGCTTCTCTGCAGAGCTGTGACAGACAATGGGGAGGAGGAGTTGCAGGACATTGTTAGAAATTGCTGGTCAGAGGGAGGCAAAGGAAGAGATCTGCCTGGAAGAACAAAGTGGATGAAGGGCCTTGTCCAAGGGTCCCTTGTGTGGGGTGTGTTTGTGTGCAGCCACTTGTGAGTTCACAGCCCTGCTCCAGTGCCCATTCTAACACGCACAGGCAGATTCACACCAGAGTTTCACCCACCTGCATTGCACAGGAGTTTGAGTGAAATAACTGGTAGATCATATTTCTGGCATTTGCACAGGGAAGTGGCCCTTCACACTAGTATTGATTCCCATCCTTGAGACAGAGGCTCTCCTCTGTTTCAACACTGCCCCAGGAATTCCCTCTTGGAGTGTCTGAGCAGCCTACATTGTGCCATACCTTGCTGGCTTATGAACTCCTCTTGCCCAGGTGCAGGTGAGCACTGTGTTTCACTAAGCAATGCTGCATCCAGGCACAGCTAATAAATGTTTTTCACTGGATTGTGGAGTTTTTTAAAATTACATTTACAGCTCTGGGGTAGAGATGCCCTGGCTGGGAAAGTTGATTTTCCTCTGTTCTGAAGCAAAACCAAGAGAACTGTTTTCTTTGATGTTTTTCTGTCTTGCAGGCTATCCCAGTGGCCTTACTCTTGAAGAAGAGGAGAGTCCAAGGAGCCTTCTCTTCTGCACCTAGAATGGAAGGTGAGCACGCATCTTGCTTTCCTGGCTGATGATGCAGGCACACTGAGCTTTCTTTAAGGCAATTCAGTAATTTCCCTGGAACAATGTACCTGCAGGAGTGGAAGATCTGCAATGAAATATACTTTGTCTAGAGAGTGCTTTATTGCTCACTGCCTAACAATAGTCCCTCATGTGGAATTTGCCTGTAAGTGTGCTGTTTTACATCCATTTACTTCAGTTTTTACTCCTGTGAAAGGGAAGAGGGGAAGATAAGAAGTAACGTTAGGAGTCTGGTATCTGCTACTATTTGTTATGAAGGTTCTGTCTCCTAGGACATTGTTTACCCATCTTAACTGGTAATGTTCCTCAAAAACTCAAAAAAACTACCACAGCAGTAATGAATCTTTGCTGATGGACATCAGATGTTTTTCTGGGGTTTAAAAGAGTCTAAAAGAAATCAAATTATTCAATCTTCAGAAGAGTTAACAGGTGTTCATATCAGAAAGGTAATGAAATATTGCCTCAGGTAGGGAAATAGTGCTGTAGTGCACCAGTAAATCAGAATGCTCTTCTTGTTCTGAGCTGACTGAACTTGCTTTCAGTAGTTCAGCATATCTTTGTTTATAAATCTAAATGCTATTGTGTTGTATTGTACTTTGCAGTGTAATAAATTGTAACATTCAACATTAACTGGTCAGGCTTCAGGGATAACAAAAGTTCAGCAGGCTGGTGGCACTCTGATCAATATTGCCTTCTATTTATAGTATTGTTTCAAATTGAAGTTTTATTTAAATTAGACAATGCTGAGAAGCTTACAGTAGATCAATAAACTAAAATACAGTAACAGATTTTAATTCATGGCTGATATGCTGCTAGTCTTTTGTCACATGCATCCTTAATGTCCCCTAAACAAAATCACATTTACATATCCTGTGGTCTGGTAAAGCTGCAAAACTGTTTTAAAGAAGGAAGATTGTGCTGTGCAATGAGCAGGAAAGATGTTGGGTAGGAGGGGAAAAGGCCAGATAGCTTCTATTTGGTTGGTGATTTTCTGTGTGCTTGTTTTGCTGTTTTTCTCTTCAGTGAGTCAGTTTAACCTGAGGTATATTTGGTGTACACCATATAGATGGTGCTAATGCTTGGATTCTGCTCTCCTATTCACACCAACATTTCTCCAATGACAGCAGCAGCACTGTTTTTCTATTACTTTAACTCTGTTATGAGATTAGATTGTAGTTAATATGATATATCTTGTTCTTAGGGGGCACCACCACCTTTTGGGGTTTGATTGGGGATATGACAACCCAAAGACTACCAAACAATGTTTTTAGTGCTTTTGCTTGAATTAAAATATGAGGTTATCTTTCAATTATTAGAATTTGATTTCTGTCAGCTCTATCTAATCATTAGGTGATAGTTCATATGTAAGCCACCAACAATATCTGAGCAATCAGCCCTGGGTGTGTGCATCGGCTGAAGACAAAGGAATTGATGTCTTCCTGCTGACACAAGAGGAATGGTCAAGAATCTTAATTATATATTAATCATCATGGTCAGCTGACACAACCAACAAAGTCCCTCTAACACTATCCAAAATAAACTTGAAATAATGGTGCCAGAAAAATCACTATGGAGCTTTTACAATGCCACTGATTTATCTGAAGAGTTTTGAGATGGGTGATAGGGAGATTTGCCATTAAACACTGTTAAATTTTAAACAAAATCTAAATATTCTTAGAAGAATTCCCATTTGGTTCTTCCAATAGAAGCATAGGTGCTTTAGAGCTGAGAGGATAATTCAGTCTGACCTCCTAAATGTTGCAGATAAAACTGATGAAAAAAATGTTATATATACTGTATGTCTAACAAGATTTGTAAGTGTATTCCCCTGCCAAAAAAGATCCAGCTCTTTTTTCCCAACATAGTAATTCTAAATGGCAAAGCCTGTGCTAAGTGTCCCTCTCCCAACGTGTCATGAACCTTCACATGTCCTGCTAGTTTACACACAGACATAGTGATCCTGTGCACTTGTTATGGGCATAGGAACAATCAGTGCCCTTCTGTGTCTCTATTCCAAACTCCACTTTGGATCCCACTGCTGCTTTTCTTCCTTCCCACCAGATGTTTCAGGCAAGACCAGAAGCAGGCTAAAGATTCAAAATACCTGCTATCGAGAAGGCTGTGGCAGAAAGGCTTATGAAGAAAACAGAGAGATTAGTGGGAAATTAGAAAACAAAAGTTCTGGATTAACTAAATAAAACACATCTTCTGTACCCGAGATTAACTGTTCTCTCTGTCACGTCTGGAGATAGACAAAGCATGGATATTTGTGGCAGATGTATGGGGGTGTGTATCTTCCTTCTGATGTCTGGATGTGGGAGGTGGGAGGCACAGCAGGAGTGAGTGGCACAGGGGAGTGGGTGGTTATGGGGGGTGATTACAGGGGATCCTTGAGGCACTAAAGAGGTATTTGGCTTTCTTTTACTGTCCCTCTGGGAAGTGTGTGCAATAAAAAATTGGGGTGAGGGGCATCTTGGGTGGGCATGAAGGGCACTGAAAATCCTCTCAGCTGAGGAAGGGCCTGAGCTCACGGGAAAGTAAGAGCACAGCCGAATGTTTTGCATTTCCCCCAGTCTGCTGATTCTTTTGTCCTGAGTTATCTTGTTCTCAGGGTCAGTAATCTTTGCATACTGCCAGATACTTGTGTCTTCTGAAGTTTTGCTTTCCTTCTGGCCTTGTGTTTCCCTACAAGTCTCTAAGCCTTTTTAAAAATATTTTTATTTTTCTCCCTTCTTTGCTGCTACTAGGTTATTCCCCCTTCTTCTACCTACTGCTGCGGCTGCTGCCTTCTCAGTGTGTGAAGTACCATTCACATCAAATAAAGAGGGAAGTAGAGCAGGCTTTTAACTTCAGCTGTGGGCACAGCTGGGGGGAGCTGCTTTCTAGCAGCAGGAAACATTGTCTTCTTGTTCTGTAAGAATTTCTGAGGTTGGTTTTCCCTAGATCAAAATGTAAAAGAGACTCCACTTCATCCAGAGATTATACTCATATATGTGTGTGTATGTAGATTCACGTATATACACACACACACAAATAATATGTTTTCTTTAATCTTGACCTTCTTTCTTCTCAGATAGTCTTCCTCCTCCACCTTAGCAGCAATGGGAATCTCCCTGAGAGACCTAAACCTATGGAGTGTAAAAACTGGAGAGAGATTATCTTGTGCCTTTTTCTGGTTTTTGTCATCGCTCTCCTTTTTGGTTGGATGACAGCACTGTGATCTAGAGAGAGAGTGAGACAAGCAAACTGGCTGTACTCTGCCCCATTTGGCAGAGAATACTAAGATCCTCTGAAATTAAAGTCCATAGTTTTAATAGCATTTTTGAGACCTCATCTTGCATATTAGAACTTAGCCAGGTATTAGGTAATTTAGATAATAAATTCTCTTCAAAGTGACCCATCATCCTAGTATTTATTTTTTTTCTAGAGGATGTAAGGCATAAAAGCAAGCTTTGTAGTTTTATATCTGTCAGCATGTCACATAAATATCTCAGTAACTACTGATCTTATCACCATAAAACTTCCATTTATACAGTTAGACATGTCATGTTGGTCAGTTGCACAAAAAGTTAAGCACATGCAATATTAAACTCCAACCCATGCCAGTTCCATTAGCCCACATCTTGAAGTTCTCTCTGAACACTATTAGAGGAGAAGTGGGGGAGGAGCAGGAGGCAGCATACAGGAGAATCAGATGAGGATGGGCTCATGTTGAAAATTACTGAAATGATGAAAGAGTTTGCAGAGGGATGTTTGGAGTCTTTGCATTTCCCTGAAATCAAAAGATCTGTTTTCTGTTTGATGAATGGCTTTAATAGTTTTAATGACCTCATATAATTCATTTGATTGTATTGTTCATTTTTATTAGAAAATCAGCCTAGCAACGTTTCAAGTTGTATCACCTTTGCATGCCAGAATTGGACTCTGATCTAAACTTGCCATCTTAAAACTTATATTACTTTTTTACCATTCTTATATTAAGAGTTAAATTCAAAAAATGCTGAAGTTAGTTATTTTTTTAGAATTCAGACTGCTTCCTAATTCAGACTTGGCAGGAATGTGTCTTTAAAAAGCAGTGTAAGCAATTATTTTTTTCTAGAGTAAAGTTTGTTGGGAGTAATAGTTTAGAAACTGTGCAATTTATTAATTTGATTTATGTTTTGAAAATTTCCATGAATACTTCAATTAATACTACTTACTAGTCTTAAGTTCTGCTGCATTTTGCATTTTATGCCCCTTGGAAATATGTTTGTAGAAATATCTTGCATAGTAAGTTATGTGTGAGTCAAGGCATTGTCAGGTTAGGTGAAGTTAAAGGACGGTTTTATAAAAAAAATGCATGCTTAATTGTCTGCCTAATTTCATCAAATTAGTTAATTTTATGTATGGAGACTATAGAGAAAAAAATGACTGAAAATATGTAACTTGGTCCTCTGTGAGGCCTAGAAACTACATTGTCTCCTCTCATGTCACACATCCTTCCACAGATACTTGCAGCAAATTGCAGGTAAAGGTAGCATTAGGTGCCACACACATATATCTGCCTAGGCCAAAATATTCAGCTTCTGGAAAATATTAAGAAAGTCACTAACTTTGCATCTTTGTGCTTGTTTTTACATTTGTGTGGATTCGGCAGGGTAGCACATTATTTACTCTAAGAAATACAGGGAACATCGCTCATACTTATCTTTACAGAAATCCATGAGGCTGCATTTTTTGGCAGCACTGATAGCAGAAAATCTTTCTGTTGTTAATGATACAAAATCAACTTTGCTATGGTATTCCCTAAAGAAAACAGTGCATTAAAAATAATGGTGGTTAAATTTGTATGTGTTCAAGAGTGTTACAATGTGAGGGGTGAGTCCAGTGTTCTGTAACAGTGAGACATTTGCAATGCTGAAAACATGCATGTAGCTTTCCTAATTTCAGTTAAACCACTTATGTGTTAGTCTCCAATTTTTCATTTATAAAGCTGTGTTTAATTTAAGGCTGGGTTGAGTGTGCTTGTCACTGAGTCCACTATTGGCAAGACTGGTCATTATAAAAATATTAGAACTAATCTTGATTTGCCAGGATCCCAAATGAAGAGGAATCAAGGAAAAATTTGAGTAGTGGCCTTTTTCCCTTCCCCTGAAGGAGACATTATCAACTCATTAGCTACAAGCCTGCACAGAGGCCCCAACTGTGACTCTTAAAGCAAGAAATACATTTCTTGTGGTTAAGATTGACTTTCAGCATGCCAGCTGTCCCTCTTTTGGAAGGATTGGCCTTATTTTTCAAGTAGAACATGTGCCATCTTGATTACCCAAACTCTTAATTCAATGCTGTTTTATGCTTTGTCTCCTCAAAATATCCCTTATATCCAGCTTTGATTGGTGGGTAGATGTACCAGTACTGATCAGCTTAATTACCAGTGTGAGGCAGCGCAATGCAGACATGAGGTAGCAGCACACCTTTCCCAGCATTCTGAGGTAATTAACCAAAAAATATTTCCCTGCCACCTGTCTAGCCTTGGAGAAAATCCAGTTTTCTTTCCAAGCTATGGGAAGGGGGGATCAGAGCAGAATTTGGGTAGTAGGATGGTTATCCATGTGTTTTTTGTTCTTCCCAGAGTCATCTGCAATGGTTAAGTATGGAGGCTGAGGCTGCTACCCCGTCTTTCCCAACTCCCAGTATTGTATCTGTAGCAAAAATATGTGAAGAATTAAGGTGAGCCATGTAGGAAACCATGAGCTGTGATCTTACAGGGTTCATGAAGACTGGAATGCTGAATATACCTTTGGATGCATCAAAAACAAACATCAAAAAAGTTTGGATTTACTGTGGCTGGGATAAAATTCCTCATTTTTTCTCAGTTGTTCAAAGCTTAAACTCAATTCAATAGCAATTAAAAGGCTAATTTTTTTGTGTGTTCAGTGCTCAGAGGAAATATGCTGTAATTCTTATCATGCCTGGGTGCAAACATATATAGTCTAGTTACATTCATTATCTACAGCAAATTAAATACAAAATCTCTCACTCCTCAGTGCTTGCATTGATATAGCATTCAAAACCAAAAGAAATGGTATAAAACATCACAAAAACATCATGTGGATAAAACAATGTTGCTTTTGATTTTATTTTTAAATATTTTTGTTTCTTATACTGAAAAAGCGTATCACAAATTAAAAAGTGATGATAGCAATTCGGGAATAACTTCTGAGTTCTGAAGGATTGTAAAGCATGCAAGCTAATGGATGTAGTCATCCATCCATGAAGAAGACTTCTATGGTTAAAGCATCCCAGCTGATCTAAAATATTTTTCTAAGACACTGACATACCTTATGGTTTCAAGTGGTCTTTAACTGGTTTTGATTCAATGAAGATTGTACAAAACAAATAACTTTGCCATTATACTAAAGTCTATTCCCATGTCATGTTTCCAGAAAACAACTCATGTTTGAGACAAGTTCAATTATCTGTAGTTAGATTTTTTTTTTTTTTTTTTTTTTTTATGCTGGAATAGTTATTCTGCCATGGCTCAGGAATAGCTAATGGAATTTCATTCAAGCCTCGTTTAAAAAACAAAACCCATACTTTTTTGGCAGGATACAAGTGGGAAGAGATTTAGTCCACAAGATATATTTTATCCTGGCATGTAGGAGAACAGTTGGTGGAAAATGGTTTCCCCTGTAGCCAGTTAGAAACTTTAACTATCTGCCAGTGATTGCTGTGAATGTGGTGCATGACATGTCATGAGAATTCACATAAATAAAAAGGGAAAAGCATCCAGTTCAGGACTGCCTCTATGGGAGGGTTGGGAAGAAATATATGATGAGAGGGAGAGAAGAGTTTTATAATCAAAACTTCTAGGTGTAGGCCTCTGGAGCCCTGGCTGGGATACTGAGACCTTCTGCAGTAGTTGCCTTTGGATTACATTTATTACTTTGTCTGCCCTGAACTGAGGATAATGAGGAAGGTTAAAAGGCAAGTTTATTGTTAGTGCTTATGGGCTCTTTGTTCAGAATTGCACTAGTTGTAACTGTTGACACTATGATACAAACAGAACTTACAAAATCTGAAATTTAAAATTGTTGAAAAAAATTTAAAAACTATACAGAAACTATGAAAATTTCTAAGGAATGTAAGTGTTAAAGTTAAATGGAATTTAAGTGTCTTCAGTTTACTGCTTTATTGGCTTTATCTGGTCAGATGTGCATTAGTGACTCTTATCCATGTTCAATCTTTCTAGCCAGTTGAAATTTCTGATGAATTTTGGAAGTGCAAGCAAACTTGATAAAAACATCTCACTCCCACTCACGCTATTTCGTTGATCCCTGATGAACTTGCTGGGGTGCCGCGGTGCCGCTGCTGGCTAGCACGCTGTCCTGGGCACCGGGCAATCCTCTGCCTGTCTCGAAGGGGAGGATGGAGGCAGAGCACGGCGCAGGAGGGCAGGCAAAGCTCCTGGTCGGGTTGGCCTTGCCCACCCATGGCGAAGGTGCGTGAAGGAGGCAGGAAAAAAGTTGAGGGACTTCTTTGTGGGGGAGGAGTTTTATCAAAGAACACAAGAAAAACCACGGAGAAGACCAAGAAATGGGGCTGGCATTGGGTTTGATACCCCTACAGAAGGGGCGTGGAAAAGACGCAGTAACCAGTGACACCTCAGTTAGGGGGCACTACAAAGGCGGGGTAGCAAATGGGAGAAGGAGTAGGCGGAGGGGAGTAACAAGGGGCCAATCAACTACTGAAGAACATAGAACTCTCTGCAAAGACAACCAAATATGAGAAATAAGGGGAGAGGAGGCCAGTGGCCAATGGTAAAGCACAGATATTTTTCACAGCCTTTTGGGTGCTGTCTGTGACTTGAAGGCTTTTGGGCTGTGGAGGCATCAAACCAATGGACCTTTTGGTCGACTTGATCCAGCTGACCCTGGGGTTGGTCATGGTTCACCACAACACTCTGCAGTACCTGTGGCTGTAACGGAGGTCAGAAACGGTGCCAGAATTACTAAGCTATATGTTGAGACCCCAGGCATTTGTCTAGAAAGTGAAATTTTGGAAGCAATATCCCTCACTCTGTTTTAGCACAAATCCACATAATGAAACAGCATTAAATCTTTTCAAGTTTGCAGCAGTGATCAGGATGCTTGCAGAGGTGGTGGTATCTGGCCCATGGCGTGCTGGTGTTGTTATGGCCATGGGGTTTTCTGAGGTCTCTTGGCTGCTTTTAATGAAAATGTGTGAAGCTTTTACGTAGTTTCATTTTGCCATATCAGGCACCACAAGGCTTCAGCTAAAGGCCTGGTGAGGTGAGTGAAGGGTGTCCAAGTTCTCCCACACTGTGCAAAGGGCCCGTACAAATGACCACGTGTTGTGAGCAGGCAACGGAGCTGTGAGAACCAGGAGGCCACTGTGGTGATTTGGGGAATTTTTTACCAGCATTGGTACATTAAAGGGGGAAAAACCCCAATCAGGCAGGAGCTTGAACTTGTGTAAAAGGCAAAAACCTCCTGCTGCAGTGTTGGTGTTTTGTGAAGAGACATGTTGGGGAGCAGGGCCTCCCCCTCAGGTGGCAGCAGGCGGGGGCTGCCCATGGAGGTGAGTGCCAGCTTGAGCTGTCCAGCACCTGGGCAATGCTGGACATCCCTGGGCAGGGCAGGGCTGGGGATCCAGGGAGAGAGGGGCAGGAGGTTCCTGGTGCTCCTGCGCCCGGCAAGTCTCAAGGTGTCCCACATTTCCCATAGCAAACCACAACTGCTTGGCTGGATGTTTGCCCTCACAGCAGTGGTGAGGGAACTCATGTTTCTCGGTCTTTCCCTGAAGTAGGATGTCTGCATTTCTCTGATCTATTGGTTTGTGCTCTTTTCTCGTTTATTTCAGTAATAATATTTGCCACTAAACTTATTGTGGATTTCTGCTCCAGTAACAGCAACTCCTGGAGTTTTTTGGTGGTAATGGAGTCATTCACACCTTCAGGAGGAGCAGCAAGCCTGGTGGCTTGGGCCTCACAGACTCATAGTAAGGCTGTAGTTGGAAAGAACCTTAAAGATCATCCAGTTCCAGCCCCAACTTCTCCAGGCTGTCCGTGCTGTGAGCATGGCAGCAGTGGGAGCTGAGGGTCCCTTGCAGAGCTCACACCTCAGAGGGACTTGTGGTTTGACATTCCTCCCATTACAGAGAGAAACACTTGAATTCCTTGCATTGAGGACATTGACTTCTGTGTGCCTTGACAGAAGAGTTGTTGAGAAATAACTTTGAAAAATCCTCAGAAATAAGAATGTACTTTGTAATGCTCTGAGTTCTTCAGCGATATTTGTTTAAATGCATTACTTGAATTGCTATCCATTTTTAGTTAAAATGACTACTGAGATCATTAATCATTATAAAAGCATTAATTAAATAAATATCTGATTTGCTGAATTTTCATGTTCACTACTCTATAAGCATGTGGATTAGATGAAGAAAAAACAAATACTCCCGTGTTTTCTAAATCCTTTTTGCTCTTCTGCTTATTTGTTTATCTGGGTCTTGTCCTGTGTCTAACTCTGAGGTGTGTATTCCTGTGTTATTGAAAAAATAAGCTCAGCAGTTTTTATTTAGCTTTTTGTCATGCCCCAAAATGACTCTTCTGGATACATTTTCTGACCCAGATTCAAATTACAAGCATGGACTTCTGGCTTAGATAAGGAATAGTCAGTTTGGGGTTTTCTTTGCCATATGAGTTTTTTCTTCTGTTTCATAACTGTGCTGGAGAATATACATCTGGGATTCCATGTCTTTGTTTCAGTGTCTGTAATAAAAACCCCACTTATATTTATTCAAGATCCTGATGCAAATACATTGAAGGGAAGTTAGTTTTTTTCCCTGTGGGAATTTATACTTTAATTCTTTGACTTGTTCTTGGGAGAAAGAGAGACCTTAGTGTTATATAATGAAATAATTCATGGTACAATTAATGTGATATAGGAGAACAGAAACATGATATGCTGAATTTAAATAACTGAAACTGATCAAGAGGGACATCAGCATTAAATGCTCAATAGAATTGATGTAACAAATACAAGATGGCCACTGCATTTAAGTTAAAATACTGTCATCTGCTGATACATTCCAGGCAAATTTGTTGGTAGACTAAACATTTTGATAGTCCTTCCATTATTTCTTTGAGCCATCAGCTTTTAATTTTCTCTTTCTAGTTAATATACTTGTGTATAATTTAAACAGAAAACTGTTCTGTTTCATCATAAAAGATTTGTCTGTTACTTTTGGTGTGTAAATCAAGTGGACAGCAAAACATTCTTGAACTTGTTTTTTGAGGCATTTGTTGACAACAACAGGAAAAGAGATCACAGAGACCGCCAATAAGTGTGGACATCAATTATTTTTTAATTGTATAGGAGTACAGTACACTAATTAAAACCAGTATATCTTGCAATGCCAAAGGCAAAATTAATTATTAATTTTTATTAATATTCAGAAGTAGCACAAGGAATACATTAAAAAAGATTTTGTGGCTGTGACTGAGATCTTGTTTTGCTTTATATTTTAGTAAAAATAGTATGTTAGCTAAATTTTAATTGTTAAATATGCATCGAAGAGATTATGGACATTGAACAAGAATGTTCTCTTTAGACTAGTTACTCAGTGACAGAATATAAGAGGTAGGAAAAATTCTTTAAAAATTCTGGGGCTTTGGTTTAGCTCGTTTACTGACAAGTATAAATACACATGTTATCCTGCTGTTGTTACTGAAGATGCTATAACTATTGAGTTGTTTATTTTAGTTGTGATATCTCATATTCTGTAGAATAATCAGCTTTCAACTTTTCCTAGAGTCCAGCTCAGCCAGTTACATCAAGTCCTGCATTGACTTGACAAACCTGATGTGCTTCTGGACAAAGTTACTCCTCTTCTGTGAGCAAGTGATTTGTTTATTTATTTCTCCCACAGGTTAAACTTCAGTCTGCTGTACATAACTCATTGGGAAACTGCCAATCTGGTTCAGATGTCTATCAGAAAGGAAGTTTTTTAATGAAAAAAATGTCTTTCATGACTGTTACAGACAAAACATTAATAGACTTTTAATGCACCTGCTCTGCAGGGTAAGTTATGGAATGCAAAATTTTAATTTTTGGAATTCACAAAAATTTTATGAAAAGCTTCTGAAGTAAGTTGTTCTTAGCTTTATTGAGGTGAGCATGGGAATCATACGAGAGAAAAAATGTTGACAGTTGTGAAACCCTTTAGTTGTTTGTAAAAGGACAGCTTGTGTCTGGTGTTGTTTTGAAAGTGATGTCCTACTGTAATGGAAGCAGTGTATTAGAAATCTTATTGACGTAGTTGCACACTGTTGTTAAATTTTTCTAGACTAATGAGATTGATCATTCGGGATCAGACAGGCAAAAGTGTAGTTGGTTGGGTTTTGGTTTTGTTTTGTTGGGTTTTTTTTTTACTGGACCTGGGAATATTTTCCTTTCTCTGATCCTTATGTAGAAGCATTATGAATTCTTCATGTCACCAGTTAGTGTTAATTATAACAATTCCTGTAGTTATTCATGTACTTCATAGAAATATGGACATAGGTGGCTGTATTTTAGTATTTATTTAACAAAAATCTAACATAAATATCTCCCATATTCATACATACTTTAGTGATGCAGAGCTGCAATTCAGAATTTAGATTTCACTTCACTTGAGCACCTTGATCTCCTATTATAGCCATACATAAAATATGATTTTGTCTTAGAAACTTGGTTGTACAAGTTTGATTGTTACACGTACCCAGAACTTTCCCTTCCTTTTGTTATAACAAAGCAAGGTACCAAAAACTTAGTTTTCCAATATTTTATTTGTGTGTCCCATGTAAGTGTAGATGCTGTTTTTCTCTTCTGAAATCTGCCGGTTACCTCAGAAAAGTCAAATTGTGCCCTCCCCTTGAGCTGCAATTTTGTTAACAAAAGGAGTAGTGGTGATGATGTTCAGCTTTAGTTTACTGCCAGGTCTGTATTGCCCATGGATTCCTACCTGTTCAGTGCTTTGTCCAAGGCCTGGAAAATATTTCTATTTCCCATATTTCTCTGTGCTTGTGTACATGCATGCATGTCACAGAGAAGTGAAGAGGAGGAAGCCACTAATTCACTTTGCTGTCTTCCCAGAGGAATCAGCATATGTGGGAAGAGTGGGCTCTTGAAGGCAAACACTGTTCTTCGTTCTACTTTGAAGTGCTTGCCTTACGAGCTTGTCAGTAAAAATTGACAAAATACAACTCACTTCTAAAAAGATAAGTAAAAACTTTTCAAAAAGTTGCCTATCACTATTCTGGAAAAATAGCTCTCAGAGCTGCTTTTGGTAATTCTTCTGCTCCCTGTCCTGAATGTATTGCTTTCTCAAGCGAGTGCTGTGGTTGTCCAGGAAAACCAGAGAACACCTTATGGAATAACATCAAAGGGAGGCACTTGACAAAGACAAGCAATTTAGATGCTCAGTTCTGGAAATGTATTGACTGAAGATGAAAGCTCTTTAGGGAAGAGACTTTGTCTTCTATTTATATAGAATCTTGCATAATTTAACAAATGTTGGGGACACTATTAATCTCATCCAACTTTAGATGTCTACAGTGTAGCTGTCAATCTTAAGAGAAGATCAATTGCACTCTAAAAGTGTCTGTTTCTCTCCACTGACTATAAAGGGAGCCCTCACAAGTAGCTCAGGTGCAGATGGCTTCATCTATATTTGGGCAGATGAATCCTGCTCTAAAATGCTTTCTAATGTGGCAAAATAATAGTAATTGATATTGAAAAAAAAAAATCCTTGGGAATGTGTTTAATTCTTAAAGCAGCTCAGAAAATGAATGGCAGCTGCTGGTTTTGGTTAGTATCACATTCAACAGCAAAGCGCTAGGGGTTGGTAACATATCCACAGCAGCATCAATCCATTCTTAGCTTCTTGAAACGTTAGTTCAGAATATAAATATGAAGTAATTTGTTTGCTCAGTGCAAAAGAATAAAGCTGAACACCTGAGTTGTCAATACCATAATAGCAGTTCAATAGGAAATGCTGTCTCCAATTGAAAAGACAAAACAGTATAATTAAAATCCTTATGGGAATTACAGCAAAAGCTATCCTGTACTGCTGTTGCAGAAACCTCTGGATCAGCTGATACTCTTTTTGAACATCTCAGAAACTGTTTACTGGTATTTTTCAGAGTGGAAATGCTGTTTTGAAATACAAAAGAACATCATGTTCTTCTACAGCAGCGCCACTGTCTTATTAGTGGCAAGTTGCTATGCTTAAAAGTTGACCATGAAGAATCTACAAGACAGTGAATCAGCCATCTGTCCAGCAGGAGTGTTTTAGCCAGCATAGATGGACTGATATTGCTCTTTCATGCAGTGGGCATAAAATTCATGGCTGCAGCTGACCTCTATTAGAATGCAGTCCATTCAAGGTAAATATATGACAAGCTATTCCTAAAGCTGCTTTAATTGCTATATGGGAAAGCAATACAAGAACATCTGGAAGAGCATCCTATGGTAGATATACAGACCTGTGCTTAACTGAATTATTGTAATCTCAATACACATTGAGCAATATTCCAGGTAGCCAGTTTGGTCTTGCTCACCTATGAAGGGAATTGTAGGAGAGATATAAAAATGCATCTATAAGAAACAGGGAAAAATTACTGATCTATGAGGCTAAAGAGATTTAGTGTCAGTTGGCATGGAGTACGTGAATGCCAAAATAACCAAGTCTAGATTCAGACTTACAAAACATATACCTCACCAATTTCCCCAAACGCTGTGTTGTGAAAGACTGGAGGACTGAATACTTTATTCTTAAATATTGAAATTAAGTGTGTCTGAGAAAAATTAACAATTAATATCACACAGTACTAGGTATCTGGAATATGTACGATGCCACCCATTTTTTTCATACTTCTGTTTTTAATTATTTCTGCCATGAATAGCTTTTCAATTGAATAAGTATTCATTTCTACAGAATGCTTTTTATGAGAGTACGAATAGGAAGTTCAAATAGACTTACTATTCCAATTCTCCCACGATCATCAAACCTTTAAACCAGCTCTAAAAACCCCCCCTGTTCTAAGAAATAAAGTCAGTATGTTTAGGTTTTGAGAAATTCTAATACTGAATACAGTTCTGTATAGATTCTCTATGCTTGTGTGGGAAAGCATCAGAAATGTAAAAGCTGTCCTTTCCAACTCCTACTGGATTTTTTCATTTTAAGATGTATTTATCATGCCATCCAAGTGGGATGATGTGTTCACAACTGATTAATGTGAAGATAAGTATCACTCCTGGTTAGATGGGTTTTTCTTCAGAAATGCTCTTTGCTCGGGAAAAACTGGCAATAGAAAGAAAAGAAAGATGTTCTGGAGGACTTAAGATCAAATCTGCCTTTGGTACAGATGTAACTGTACCCAGTTTTTATCCATCCTCTCTGCCTCAAGTTGCTTTCAGATTCCTTATACCAAGTGGTGCTTGCAGTCATTTCTATCTGCAGTATGATGGAGTATTACTGTGTTTTAACTATTTATAAAATCCCTGTCTCATGGCCAATCTTCTCACGAACTCTGTGATTCTTCCTAACTTTAAAATGAAATTCAACTTTTTAAAACCTGTCATGCAAATACTGTTTTAGCACAGCCTTCATCTAGGTGTATGTGTTCCTGCATAACTAACTGGTTGATTTATAAAAAAAACCCAAACCAACAGACTTTTTATTTTTACCTTGTTTATATTCCTGTTTAAGTGCAGATACAAAACCACTAAGGTAGGGCAAGATTGATTATATCCATTCTTTGCACCTTCTGCACATCTGTGTACAAGCAATTACATTGAGGCAGCCCAGGAATTAGTTAAGGGTACAGTCGCAGAGAGAGGATGAAGAAAAGAACCAGCTATCAGGTTGTGCCTGTGTAGCTGGCGTTTACATTTACATACATGAAATGAACACATTCATTTGGGAGTCACAAAAACCCCTGAGTCAAATGGCATTTTGCAGATTTTACTTCAGAGCAGAAATGCCACTTTAATTGAAGGCAACCAGTGAAATAAATGCTGTATTTTCAAGAGACATCACGGAGTGCAAAGGTTGTGAACAAAGCAGTAACAGCTACAATGAGCCACCAGAAGTAATAGCGAAAACTGTCTTCTATAGCATATGCACAGTTCAGGCCTTTTCTTCACACCTCAGAATGCAACAAGAATATCCATCAAACTCAATCTGTTGCTCTACCAGTGGAGATGTATTTCAAATAGAGAGTGCAGGCAGTTACCTGGGAAGATCATCTCTTTTGTAAACAACTGAGATCTAGGGGTAGCTCTGATGTAAACTCCGTGTTTTCTCTTGAACTGCTCACCAACCAGCCAGAGCTACAAATAGGGAGCCTCTGTGTTGGAATAATGATTTTTGACGTGTCCTTCTTTTAAAAGTATCTATAAATTTGGATAGGTAACTTCTAAATTTATAATCAGTGTATGTCTCACTAATTTAAATTACTAAAACCTGACCTGTCCAGCAAAACTATATGATGTCTGAGTTTGCATTATGGAAGTACCAAATATTTTTGTCCCTAATTTCCTCTTTTACATCTGAACCATGGTGAAAAGCTCCTACCTATGTATGTGAATGGCAAGAAGCTTCGCTCAGCAAGCAATCTAACTGCAATGCATATTCCATACTGTTCATTTTACCTATAGGAACTCAGAACACAGTTATGTCCATGCATGAGATATCATGTGGTGGTTGAGGCTGTGTTTCTTGCCCCCCTGGAGGGTTGTCTGTCTCCTGTATTGAATTTTTATCAAATATCAAAAGGCAGTGCTTGAGAATTCCCCAACTTGAATTCAGATCCTACTTGACCTATGATTTTCTGGGTGTGGACAAAATGTACCAGCTGATCTCTTAGTGAAAAATTGAAGATATTGTTGAAATGGTGTCTTAAATACATTCCAATGTAAATTTAACTCCATACATAGCAGTGATCTTGAAAAAATTCTTAATTGCTTCTGATAATATGCAAACATTGTCACTAGAAATGGCATATGCTATATTTTGAGTAGAAAAAACTGTGTCTCCTATCTTTGCACATGTTTTTGTGCTGTTAATCATGGGCTTTTTAAAAGCTCAGCTTGTTCTTATGTAGACTGCTCCTTCAGGATTGGTTAGATTTGGGTTTATGAGTAATTTTTAGACACTACTGATACTTTTTTTTAATTGCATGGGGAGAAAGCTAAGAATGTAGAGGAATTTTGCTTTTGTCAGGTTTTGTAATTAATTGAAGAATTAGTTAATTTCTAAGTGTGACTTCACACTATTGTCTTGAATTCTAAAACTCACACTGCAATTTCATGGAAACCAGTAAATTTGTACTCTATCAAACTTTGCAAGCATGTAAATCACTGACACTACGTTCTCTCATTCTCATCTTAATCAAGAGAAAATTCCCTTTCATAATCTCTAGTCTACAATAGTAAACTACAAAGCAGATCATTAGAATAATTAGAATTCTAGTGCAAACAAACAAGCTCTCATTATTGTTTGCATCTGAAGTAAAGCTCTCAACTTGTAATTTACTTAAAAGTCTTCAGATTTAAACAGAACATCATGATGTTTTCATGAATAAGAGAAAAAATGAAGCCTGACCTCCCAGGCATAAATCCTTTGTCTTCTCTGTTCACTGCACCATGGCTGGGCAGGGTCTGGCAGTGCTGGGAGTAGATGGGAGCTGATGGCTAGCTGACTTCTGCTAAATGAAAGAAAGTATTGTGTCTGCCTTTTCTACATGTAGTAGAGATGCTATAGAGGTCTTTCTTCATACAGCTAATTTTCATGAAATCTGTATTGCTATAATTACCTCTAATTATGCTGTGTCACATAGGGCAATGAATCCAAAAGTGATTAGGGAGAAAGGGAAGGTTGGGCAGTTAACATAGGCTATAATTTAATTCAGTTTTCATCTTCAGAATTACTACTTTCTTGCTTCTCATTTTGCCTCTGTTTCTCTTACAACACTCTACCAATTTCCAGCTATGTTTATGTTTCTCTTATTAATGGTCTCTGTTTTCCATGTACCATTTTCAACACTTTTTGTGTTCCGAAGGTCCCATCCCAGATTTGGATTTCTGATCCTCCTGATCCTCCTAATCCTCCAGTTCTATGACCCTAAACCCCCTTTTTGTTTTAACAAGCCATAAAATACTAAATTGCTTTTCCCTTAGCTTTTTCATTCCTCTGCACTTAATTTTCTAAAAACAATTTCTCCCCATCTTTACCATCATTTTTCTGGAGAACAGTTTCCTGCCAGCAGGACTCTAATAGGCGCTGTTACGGTGATACAGGTTGGAATGTGCCATTAGTGAAAATGCGCTCCCATTCCAAGATGCAGTCATTCAACAGGAATTTATCTTCTCCCAGGCTGATCTGATCCAAACTTCCTGTGTTTACTGTGCTACAGCTGCAGCTTTTGGTCCAAGAAGGGTAGCTATGAAGCATAAGATGAGGTACACTGTTTTTCTGCCTACTTTACAAATGTCAGGGCTTGACCAGAGGAAGATTTACTGATGCTCTTCATCCTTCTCTTATCTTGTGAGTCCTCTGATACTGCCTGTCCTCATTTCTGCTGTGTGAGAGGACTGTGACTGAAAAGTGTTCTTTTATGAAACACTATGTCCTCCCCTGTGATATTCTGATGTCCCTCCTGCCAGGAGAAAGGTATGTCTGGGTGGCCTTGCTCTTCAGCTTTCAGAGAGGAAGGGAATGGTGTAGCTAAGGACTTTGAGAAAGGTGCTCTAACCCACAGAAATGCTTGGCTTAATATACAAACTTCTTACTGTCAAGTATAAACAAACTGCGTTGCCTTGCAATGAGAGTGTGCTGATGATCATGAGATCCTGCATATAATGACATTCCTAGGACGGCCTGGTCCATTAGGAGAATTAAAAGAAACCCACAACAAACAACAGGGAACATTTACATACAACCCAGTACATATTAGTCAAGATGTGTTCAGAATTCATAAAGAGTGCCCAGTTTACTGGAGTCAGCATACAGCAGTGAAACTCCACTACTAGGTACTATTTTCACACAGCCCCTTTGTTATAGCAGCCAGCTCAGGCTGGGCACAGGCTTGTCATAGGCACAGCCCCCCTGGCTGGGGTGGGGGCATCTGGAATGCTTCAGGTCTGTCCAGATTTAATACATCCATTGACCCTCTTACAGCTATCATTTGGTGCAAAATACTTCAACACGAGGAATGTAAACACAGACTGTTCTGGTCATGTTCTGCTTCAAAATACCTGAGAAACGGAGGCCAGTCCTACAGTATCAGCCTGTATCTGTGGAAAAAAATATGCACACAAAATTGGAGGCTCTTGTTCATACCTGGATGAAGAATCCTACCTCTGGGTTGGTAGATGCAGTGCTAGAAGCTATAAAAGAATATGGACTGTGTCTTTCCCTACAAGATTCAAGGAAAAGTGAAATGAAAAATGAAAATAAAATGTCTTTTGGCCTTCATCTGTTATCTGTAGCACCTTTTCCAGGCCTAGCTTCCAGCAGCTCCTCTTAGCCAGGGATACTTGCTGTTCACAACAGGGCAGTTTTTCTGCCATGACTCTCCAGTCCTGGCAATAGAGAAAAAGCAGGCTAAAACCGGTTAGAAAGGGTCTAGTGGAGTCCAGTGTCAGGTTGCTTTCCATAGTTTCAGTTGATCTGACTGCTCCCTCCCAGTGAATCTGCATGTCTGGGTGCCAAAGGAAGAAAACATACAACTCCCTGAGCTTCAAAAGGTCCCTCTTGTTCCCTCTGAATAAGTTGTAAGAATGTCTGCTTTGGTGTCTTAGGTCACTATAAAAAGTCCAAAAAAAACCAGATCCACATCCTGCCTTCTTATAAATAATTTTTAAAGTAAAAGAGAATGACACTGTGAGGGGTCTCACCAGGAATGTTATGGATCAAGCCTTGTTTTGTAAACCCAGGATGATTTTGGAGATGGGGCTCCCCAAGCAGAGTCTTTCAGAGGGCATGTAAGGATTCCTAGGCTGTCCTGAGGCTTCCCAATGATCCTTCCACCTTTTGTGATGCTTCAAACCTCTATGGATGAAAAATATGAACTGCTGAGGGATTTTTTTTCCTTTAGTAAGTTAGGACAATGTCGATGCAAGACTTTTTACAGCTTCCAGGAAGAACGGGGAGGAAACAACTATCTAAATTGAGGAAAAACTGCAGTTGCTGAAAGTAAACCACTTTAACTGATAGTGAGGAATGGAGTGCCTACTCCTAGCATTGTGAGCAGGAAAGAAAGGATCTCCGATTTGATGATTAGTGACAAATTTGTGTGAGTTGGCAATTCTTTGAAAATGAAATTTATTAAACTTGAAATAAAATGTTCACCCCTGAATGAACATCTCCTTTTGTGAGGTTCTAAGATTTTGCTCATGGGCTTTCTTACTGCTATTCTCTTGTTTGAATGACTGTACCCTTAAGGCCAAAATCCATATTGCTGAGTTATTATGAAATACAGACTTTGTCTCCATGTGCTTCTAGACTTAACATAGCTCAACAAATGACACCTGTGTGGTAATTTTGAAGAGAAAGGCTGAGGAAAGACAGAGAGAGGAGAAAGGTATAGTTGGTGGGCTGATGTTGTGATCACTTGAAGGCACTACAGTGTTTTGTGTATTCCAGCACTGATGCGTGTACCTGTAGGTGTTTTTTGTTCATGTCATTATCTAAGTTGATATGGATAGCAATAGCTTACTTCCAGTCTTAGGGATTGTATGTACTTAAACACTTTGCCAACAGATTTTACGTGTGTTTTTAAAATCTGTTAAGGAGAAATGTGATTAGGAAAAAGCAAATTTTCTCACATGGTGAATTTTTTTAAGCCTAAAGGTTAAGTTCAAGCTTTCTCAGCATATTGACGCGATGAATTACGCATTAATTAAATAACATGAGTCATATTCTACCATTGATTTTTTATATATTTCTTGCTGTTTGATTTTAATTAATGGGTGTTCTGTACATAGAGGATTCAAGAAAAGGTCCAGTGTTTTGAATGAGAACTATAAAGTAAAACATGGATATGGTAGTGTGGTTTGTTAATTGCAGTAACGATTGCCATCAGAGCCTCCTACACTGTCTGTGCTCAGGAAAGATTGCCATATGTCACAGGAAGCCTTGCCTGAGCAAGGACAATCAACCCCAGAGCTGATTCACTGTTATTAAAATGAAACACAGCTTTCAATGTCTTTGGAGAGTATTGAAAAACTTGAAGGTAGGACAAGGTAAGGTGTATTCACCTCCAAATTTAGCCTGTATATTAATCAGTAGGTTTGGCATTTTCATGGAGGACTGCTACTGCCAGCATCAGGAAAGTTTAAAAGAAGGCTCCTGCTCATGGGCTTGATGCACTAAGCTTTGTTGATTGCTCACTACTGAGGCAGGTAAATGTACTTAAACTAATGTCTGCAGCCTGGGATCAGAAGCAGGGCTGCACTGTGCTACATGGAATTTCAATGAAAATAAGACAGCACTCTCTGCAAAGATCATACAGTCTAAAATAGTGTCAGTGCTGAGTGTTTGTCTATGCGTGGGGGCTCTTCCATGAGGCAGAACTGTGCAGTATGGTTCTTTTCATAAAACAATGAACTTTGCTGCTCAGAGAAAGAGCCTTCAGTGCTCAGAAATCAGGAAAGAAAATTTAGATTGGCAGGGTAAAGAGTAGACATAGCCAACATACAGTGCTTAAAAAGATATACTTGAAAGGAAGTTCAGAGCTGCTACTTTGGTTATTTCATTGTGTTCTTCCTGCTGCAATCTGCAGTTCTTTATCTGGATATACAGAACAGTTGGCCTTATTAGAAAACAAGAACAGTGTATTTTAGGGCATCAAGAGGCCACGGAGACCAAAACCAGAGATGCCATCTCCTATAAAACTGTGATCCTCCCAGAATGACTCCTCAGCTGGCTCCTGGTATATGCAAGGAGCAACTTCCAGTCAGCCAGCCTGTGGGACCAGTAATTTAGCTCACTCCAACTGACCTTCTGTCTTAAAAAGGATCAGGATTGCTTGCCTATATCTGCCACAGTGCCTGTTTTTTTTTTTCCCCCCCGAGTTCTGTTTGTCTTGCAGGATCGAGTCCTAGTTGCATAATTATGCTTTCCAGAATTAAACAGATAAATTGGCCTTAAAGAGATAATGTTAACATTGGCTGCAGCATCAGGCTCTTAATAAATTGAGGGGCATCAAAACTGGCGTTTTTTCTAAACATTAGTTTCCATGATTGTAATTTTTTAATGAATTTTCACAACAGACTGTATATTCATCTGAAAGTCAGCAGCTTCCCTTTGCAAAGCCTGGTTCCCTCTGTCTCTGCATGCTGCAAACATGCATGTTACAAGCTGTGGATAAATTTTCTTCCAGCCCGTGTCACAGCACGCTCTCCATATCTTTGTATTGCTCCCCTCAGTATATTTGGGATTAACTTGCACCACAAACACATCCTACTGCATCAGGGAATCTTAGGTGTATGATTTGTTCTGGTATGGCATCATACAATATAGTCACGATGTAAGGCAGAGGCAACAATTAAAATTGATGTTATCCATTTAAATATAAATGATTTTATTAAGATTTACTTTGAAACAGTAATATGACTGACAACCAGTGATTATTTTAAATGAATTTTGAAGCTAACAGCAGTGGACACTGTGTGTGTGTATGTATGTGTGTGCAGGGGTCTTTTGTAATGCTTGGAGGTTGCTTAGCTGACACCCCAAATCAGGGAGCATTGTTTTTCAAACTAATTTTTATTGTCATCCAGTTTATTCTTTTTCTCATGATATGTGTCCCTTGTATCAATTTTAGACTAAAGTAGTGCAGAAACAAAAAAGGTAATGGCACTTTCCATAGTATTTCAAAAGGTTTTTAAGTGGAAAAAGGTATTTAGTATTTTTAATAAGCATCTTCAATACTATTGAGTTGGTTTCTTTGTTCATATCACAAGATTAATTATGCTGTCAAGCACTTTCAAGGCCTGCTTAACAAAGATTCAGTGATATAATGGTTTGCTTCGCATTGCCTTTTTTCTGCATAGCAATCACAATCAGCATTAGACAATTTAAAACCCTTTCACAAGCCGGAAGTTCTGAAGAGCCTTTTAATCAACAAAAGTAATTTTGCAAACAACTAGATACAGCGTTTTTCATATTAACTAACTTGTATTAAACTCTGCTATGTGCTTGAATCTCTGGTTCTGGTAATGGATTATTCAGATTTGCAAGAGACTAAAAGTGGGGAACACAATTAGCACAATATGCAGTTTGTACCCCATGGAAATTGTAATCTCATACCATTCTCCAGCTTAATATAAACATGGTATTACTACTTCACTGCAGTTCCATATATTTTAATTTTCTCTTAATATGTTGTCCTTGTGTAATTACTTATTTTTTTTAAATGCCTGGAAATGTAATCCTTGTTTTAAGGGAGACTACTATTTCTATAGGCCAGGTTAGAAATCAAATCCTAATACACTACAAGATTCTGAAATTCAAGCTACAATAGGGAAATCTGTTTAGAAACACTTGCCTTCTAAAATCATCGAGCTCAAGAATGCTTTATTGGGTAATTTTATTGCCATATAGCATTGTAAGAAATCCCACATGATTTAAAAACACTTATTTGATGGAGAGATTGTAAAAGCAAAAACACACTATGATGACTTTTTTTTTTTTTGTCAAGCACATATATAAAGGAAACTAACCTGTTAATGACACCTTTAAAACACTCTTTTTTCTTTTTTCCTAAACTGCTAGAAGCATTAATTTGTACTGTTGCTGCATGTGGTAATTAGCAACTTCAGCAGTGATTTTCTCTGCCCTAAACCTTTCGTGTTTGACACTATTCCAACCCGGGAGAGGAGTGACCCTGGGATACAGTGCTACAGGACAAGTGGAGCAAATCCTGTCACGAGAAATAACAGGGTCAGAAGACATTGCTAATGAAGTCATAGCAACTGGTTTAAAGAGCCAATCAGAGAAGGCAACAATCTGTAAATGAGGATATAATTAGCAGAAAAAATAACATGCTTTGGTTGGATTCTAGGGGAGCCAGTAATGAAGGCAATGACTGGATATTGAGAGAGATTCCAAAAGATTAGAGCAAACATTGTGCAACAAAGAATACCTAATTAGAAAAAAGTGAATGTGCCTTAATTAGAAGAAAAATATATGATTGAAAGACATGGAGTAGCCTTGAATATGAATATAATAATGACTATTAGCCCAGATCTCCAGGATGGAAAAAAAAAAGTCCTAGCTTCACTTTTTTTGCCTTTTCCATTTTGATAAATGGTCATGAAGAAGACAGACTGTAAATTCATATCATTGCTGGGACATTAATACTATTAAAACAGACAATTTTGAGACAGTAATTTAATGGATTTCCACCCAATTTACACATTTACTACCCCTAACACAGCACTGCAGACAAAGCAATGCTGTGTCTTTTGGCTGGCCTTAATGTTCTTCTGATGTGAGGAAGTAATTATTAAAGGAATTTCAGGTAGGTGTCCTGTGGCACTTGAGCTAATGCTTGGTCCAGATATGCTGCTAATAGGAAGAAACCCTGGGTGGTTTTTCATACAGAAAAAGAGCCAGTGGTGCTGAGGCCTTGATTGTGTGTACATAACTACTACACTGCTGCAACTTGCTTTTATTTGTTGCTGTTTGGTTGGTTTTAGTTTGGGTTTTTGCTGGTTTTTGTTTTTTTTTTTTTTTTTTTTGAAGTAGGGACTGATCCAAAATTCATTAAATGCAAAGAAAAAGCTTCCAATAAGTTCACTGGCTTCTAGATTAGACTCGGTGTGAGCAGAAACCCTGGAAATTTTATTAGTAAAAATTAAACATGTTATTATCCTGAGCATAATAGGCCCAAATAGAAGAATCCCATAATGGATTGTGCCAGTACAGTATATGCACAGTATTTATGGCTAGCAGTGATGAAAAGTATTATGTTCTACTGGTTATCATTTTATTACAATAGAAAAATCAGGACTCTAACTTGTTAATAATTTTTCACCTTTATAGACATCTAAATGATATTATATTTCCTCCCTTTTTTCTTTTTACAAAATGGTTCTAGGATATTGATTGTCATTTATTTTTACTCATGATATTTAATTGTCATAATTAGCAATCCATGTCTCATTCTCTATCTTAAAAATATCCTGTCAATTTTATAGCATATTTATAGATTAATTTAAATGTATAATTTAATTTATTACTGCATACCTTTGGTTTGTCTGTAACATTAAAATACTTATGGTACAGAATATTTTAATTAAAACTATTCATCAAATGAAGTCCAGGTAGCATCCTTATCCTTGTTTGCAGTAGGGGGTTCTGGCAGTGAAAGCAAGCAAAATAATGGGTCAATTAAAAAAAAATCTAAATATAGCTTTTTCAGAGATCTGATTGCTTAACTCAAGGTTAAAAAATAAAAAGAAGGAAAAAAAAAAAGAAAGAAAGAATGTGTTTGTCAATGGATTCCACAAATTAAATTATGGGTTTTTTTTTCCTCTTGCAGACATCAAATCTGCTAATGTCATGGCCAGAGCAGAAGTAAAACTAGACAAGAAATGGGCTTGAATTTTCATATGTGACATATCTCAATTTGACAGTGTCTGCAGGAAATTGGGATATTGTTTTCAGAGGGTTCTTGTAAAAGGAGTTGTACTATTAATTTTTTCTAACACTGGGAAATTTGCCCTCTATATATGAGAATAAAAGTATTTACCCTTTTAGGTCAAGTGTTTCTTCATATTCAAAAATGGAAAACTTTTAATGATATTTCTAATAAACTAAGAGTTATTAGTTTGCTGTGCTAGGGAAAAAATACAATATAACGTTGTGATGAAAATCCTACCTCCAGTGTAACTGAATCGAGCTTTTACTGCAGCTCTCAGTTGACAGTAGGTCTACCATTCTTTTGCCATGTATGCTATTAATTCACTTTCCAGAACTGTCAAGTACTCTGAAAGTAAGAGAAATATACTAAAAATATCAATGTATTTCTCTTCCTTTTGCTAATGTATCTCCACCAATGCTATTTTAAATTAAGCAATGAAGTAGTGTTGAAAGTTCTGACTGGCTCTGATAACAAAATAGATTAAAAAAATTAACCAGTTAAACAAGAAAAATAAGAAGAAATAGAATCAGCTGACAGCTTAATTGTTCAGCTTGTATGCAAATATTCTGACAATAATTTGCCAATGCTTTTGAATATAAGTTTAGAAACACATAATTATAATATTAATTGTTTCTTCTGCTTTAATTCTAGGTTTCTGTCACAAAATAGAAGGCTTAACTGTAATTCATGAGGAAATATAAAAAGTATATTCATTTTGTATTCAATTAGCTTTAAGCATATTCCAGTGCAGTGCAGTATTACAATAATTATTTATGTTAATCTACAGAGGAAGATACAGTGCATTGCCATAATAAATTGTCTTTATGCTGTGTAGCTATGCCTTTTGAATCACCTTCTGTACTCACAAACAAGAGCATCTACCTGAATGGAGTAGTTGTCAGATTGCGGGATAAAGACAATGAATTAGTGGCATGTAGGGAAGATACAGCCCTACAAAATCCACCATTCATATCAATATTTGTTTTTTAAACTATGTAGTAATAAAATTGAGTGTCTGAGCATGAGTCTGAAGTGAGAAGAGAGGACATGATGCTGGAAGGCTGAATTGGAATTTGGCCTGGGTTTCTTATTCCAGCTCTGAATGCTAAATTAATCACTGAGATTTATACGAAGGTGAAAGCTACACAACATCTTCATCAAGGAAAAATAGGGTTACAATTCAATAAATTGTGTGGTAATACTTTATTGACTAATGAATATACAGCTTCTTCTAACTGCAGTATTTTACTTTTGGGGACTGTAACAGCATTGCAATTACATTACTAGTATTTGCTAAAAATATGTCTGTCTTGTCTCCTGATCTTAAAACATGCTTTGAAAAAGGAAGTGAAAGAAGGCCCAGAGAGAGCAGGTTATGCACCAACCCAGAGTCTTGTGGGGAAATAAACCATGCACAGATAATAACAGTGCAAACAAGTTGATGCTGCTATTTTTAAACAGGCTGTTATTATTGACTAACAGAGGTTGCTGTAGGTGGGATGCTGTTAATGACAAAAGCTCTGGAACAGTGGAATTACTACTAATCCTGTGCTAGAGAGCCTAATGAGAAACACCTAAGTGCAGAATTAAATGGTCCTCTAAAATAATTTCTGCTACATACTTGATAAGGAGTCATAGCATCCAAAGCAGACCCTTTTCTTTTTCAGAAATCTCTATCCACAGAGATCCCATATTACTCCATTCACAAATTAGAGAGATGAAGGAGTCTTCAGGGGGTTATTAGTGAAGCTTTCAAAAAGAGAGGAACCAAATCACTTTGAAACAGCCAAAAAACACTCTGGGAAAAGCTATTTTAGGGCCCACTCAGGGAAAAAAGGTCATGACACTCAGAAAAAAATCGGTGACCAGCGATAGGACCTGAGGGAAAGGCCTGAAGTTATGTCAGGGCAGGGTTAGGTTGGATATTAGAAAAAGGTTCTTCCCCCAGATTGAACAGGCTCCCCAGGGAATGGGCAGAGCCCCAAGGCTGTCAGAGCTCCAGAAGCATTTGGACAATGCTCTAACACACAGGGTGGGGTTGTTGGGGTGTCTGTGCAGGGACAGGAGCTGGACCCATGGTCCTTGTGGGTCTCTTCCCAATCAGGATGTTCTGTGACTCTGTGCCATGATCCTAAAGCAGATCCATGAGTGTGTAGCACTTTGAAGTGCTGCAGCTGATGGAAATCAAATGTGGGAAACTTGGCATTTTGCAGATGAATGGCCTGCACTGAAGAGCCTTTTCTTTTTTCTCAGATCCCTTTTTGTTTGTCCTGGTGGCTGTCATAGCCCACACAGGCATGGAGTGAGAAGACCAGCCTGCTCTGAGACCCTGAGTAAATTTGCTGGATCGAGGAGTCATTTGGAAGCTAGTAGGGGAGCTGTGATTGTTATTTCTTGCAGCTGGTTGTGAACATGTGCCTGCTGACCAGATCTACCTTACCAGGAGGTGAAAAATCATAGAAGCATAGAATGGTAAGGACTTGGAATAGACCTTAAAAATTATCTAGTTCCAACCTTCCTGCCATGGGGAGGGATCTCTCTCACCAGCCCAGGTTGCTCAAGGCCTTATCCAACCTGGCCTTGAGCACTGCCAGGCTTGGAGTGTCCCCAGCCTCCTGGGCAACTTGTTCCAGTGTCTCACCACCCTCATAGTGAAAAATATCTTCCTATCGTCAGAGGCAAAGGAACTCTGATGTGTTTTCTTGTTAATACCCATACAAATTCAAGTTATAGACATCTTGAATTTTGGCCCATGGGTTTCTGCAGTTCTCACTTTCTGCGTGTATTTGATATATTTAATAACTAAAAACAATTTGGTCACGTAAATGACTCCAGAAATAGGCAAAATGTGTTAGATTTATATTATCATATTTCCTTAAAAAGAACTTACAACACTTTGACATGAGTTTGGGATCTAAATAGGTTTTAAAAACAATTTTTGAAAATTTGTGACGTTAATTTATGTGCTTCTTTAAATCATGAACCTCTCAAAAATCAGAATTTTCCAGAATTTGAAATCAAATTAATAAATCAGCCTACATCAATTCAACCTTGGGTTTCTGAAAAGATTTGTGAACTTTAACATCTCTTTAAGCAGGCCTGTTCTGCATTTTGATTTTCTAGTGCAATGCAATCCAAGTGAGATTTATATGACTACAGATTTTGTTGCGAACATTCACAGCTCAAAGCTATTACCTGACTGTCTTCCATATCAGGCCATTTATGTATCTAAGAAAACACTGGCATCTGTTTAATATTTTATTGCTTTAAAAATATCTTTGTTGTTCAGATACAGTCTCGCTTTAACATTTTCATGAATAGAGTCTTTATTCTTTCTGTAGAGCAGAGGACATTTACCTTCATATAAATAATATTAACTATGAGTTGACCCATAATCTGCACTGCAAGAAAATCATGCAATAAGAGTTTTTCCTTCAGAATGGTTGTGAGTTTATTTGGTTTTTATTTGTTCTTAAATTTTCTAATATTTTCCTTGATTACAAACAGGAAACACATAATGCCTTGTGACACTTTGTATTGAACTTCAAAAATAGTACATTAAAAACATCCATAACGGCTTTCAGCTTTAGGGCCTAACAATTTATATTATTGCAGATACATTAATTCTTACGAAGCTTGAAATGTGTACAGGTCTATCCCCTCATTATTAAAAATGCATAACTTATGTACCCTATCAATCCATATATTGTAGATCACTTTATCAAGGAAGAAAATATAATTATCCCTATTTTATAGACAAGTTAATGCCACAGTGGACAAAGTCACAGAGCAAGTAGAGCTCCTATACAAGGAAGATTAACAAAACCAAAATTCTCTTGCCTACATCCTTTTCCATTTTGATTTGTCTCAAATTAATGCACAGCTAATTTTTTGTTGTTGTTGTTCTTTCAACACAGGGCTGCCAAAATAGGAGCAAATCTAGTGTAATAAGACACAGGGTGAACAACTTCAAATCAAACCTGCTTCAAAGCAAGCTCTGAATCAGAGAGACAGGGACAACCTTAAAGCAAAACCTTACAGCATAGTACAAAACAGTTTTTCAAGATTTAACACCACACAGAATAGAAATAATACATAGATGAGAGAGAGATGGCTCTCTTTCCATGGAGAGGTGGCTCAGTCAAACTGGTAAGAGGTTCATGGCACCTGCCTTTCTACAGCTGTGAAGTTGATCTAAACCCGGCAAACTGCTTAGTTCCCCCTTGGAGAAAGCAGGCTTTAGTTACTGACACCATTGGAGCACTTGGAGCTCAGGAGAATGTCTCTGTCTTCATCTTGCTCAAATATGGGCTTTGTAGTGCTGTCTGGTTCCTGATAAGCAGCATTTAACAAATTAACACTTTCCAGGACTGAAGTAGCCAAGGTTGAGAAGGCTCAAGGCTTCTAGTCAGCACCTGCTTGTGTCAAGGCTCAAGACAAGCAGGAGGAGGTGGATGAGGTGTAGCATAAACCTCCTCTTTTCATGGTTTTATCAGCTCCAGCCCTCCAAACCTTGTCCTTTGTGCCCAGGGTCCAGTCAAGAATACCTGTGTGTCCTCATGTCACATCTGCTAGGAGCTGTGTTGAAAACCTTGTGTGAGGGCTTCTCTGCTTCACAAGCTCTGGAGAAGGTGAGCTCGCCTCTCCCTTCCATGATCTCTGTGGCTCCCAGAGCTCTTCTGGTCCTGTGAGCTGGCCGCCAGCACAGGGGAAGCAACAGAGTTTCCCTGTGCAGTTCAACATTAAGGACTGATCTTCATCTCTGCCTGAATAGACATTTATGATGTGGTGTCCTTAATTTACATTGGGTTGGAGGAGGGGAGAGGGAAGGCTTTGTGAGAATGAAATGGGTAATTGCTGGCAAAACAGTAAAGCCATCAGCTAACACAGGTGTAAATGATAAAGAAAAAAGAGTGCCTGACTGTAAGGCTGGGGGAATATTCTCAAGAAATCATTGCTGTTTTCTGTCCTTCACCAAAGATTTGGTCTTCTGAGTGTTGCTTCAGGCAGAGCTTTTAACAGACAAACCCAATGTGTGGGAAGAGGTTGGATTCAAGTGTGACTTCAAGTGACTCCATTGAACCAGTCAGGGACAATATGTACCCATCAAGGAAAGAATACATAGGGCATTGTGTGATAGAAATGGACTTATATGGCAATTGGATACAAAGGGAAATACAGAACAAATCAACAGCTGAAATGAAAAACATGAAAAAGAAACTCAATCAAAAACAAGATGGAAAATTTGTTGTAAAAACCTAATCTGTGAAATGCTAAAATAGATGAAACTTCTTAATTTTAAGATAGAAAAATAATTTTATTTCAAATATAAGTTAAATTGATAATCTGAAAATGATAAATTGAAACAATAATTCTGTACATTCAAACTGCAGTGAAGATGTTTCAGGAAAATTTTAGGGAGAGGAAAACAGGGAAAATTTTATGAAAATTCACAAAAATGTTTTGAAAAATGATCATTTAAAAGAATAATTGATACAAGATATTAACCAACTGGCCCTGGTACCATGATTATAACTATTAACACTGTAAAAACAAAAAAAGGTTGGAATACAATCCAAATGTCTGTTTCCCAGGAATACAGACCTGTACCAAAATACTTGGGGTTGCTCATCTTAAAAAAAAATCAGATCTGTGTGGCTGAACTGTCAGTGCTCACAGATGAAGAAAATAAGAAAGATTTGTCTGAAACAAAAACTGTGTCTAGTTTTTGAACATGACTGTAGGAAACAGGTGCCTGTTTCTTCAGCACAGCACATTTCACTACATTTTTTAGAATAAACAATGAGTAAGAAGGTGCTCAAATTCATAGTCAATAGAGAACTCTCCATTCCTGACTGCTTGTCTGCACATGCTTTTACACATCCTTCAGCTAAATCAGAGATCCAAATGGAAAATTAATTACTTACGGACATCAAGTGAATTTGTGACACTCCCTGGAGACTTTGTGCCCATAAAACATCTAGGTAGTCGTTCTTTTCTGACAGATATAAGATATAATTTAAATTTAATGTATACTTCAAGTATTATTAAGTAATGACTCAATTATTAAATGTAAGTTACTAATATATTATAATATTTTGTATTTTCTTTTTTCTGTTATACATCTGTGGTTTACAAATGTAGAAAATATTGGGGGGGGGGGGAATATATAGAGTGTATGCAAATTTGCACACATTGTCCATACAGTTGTGCCAAGTTGTTTTTTTCAGATGTAAATCTTATAGAAAAAAAATTTTTCTATTTTCTGTTACAAGTCATGGAACCTTCAAAGATGAATAAGCATACAGGTGGAAAGCAGAGATGGCAACATGGAAGGGAAGAGACCAAAAAATGTTGTGGTGTCTAAAAATAATAAAATGTTTCCACAGTTAGAATGTAAATCTGTGTGAATTGAAAAGTATTATACATATTTTATCTGTTCTTTTCCATCAATTAAGAAAAAACCATGAGGAGATGCCTGATTCCTCAGGTATTATCTTCCAAGGAAAATCAGACTGGTCCAGATGAAAATGTAGAAGAGTCAACAGTATTTTACCAGCTATTGTGTAGAACCACCTTATCAATTAATAAGAATTAATAGGAATTAATGCCTTCACTCCTGGTCTTTGCTTCTGCTAAATTTCCATCCTCCTACAGAGATGTGATAGAGGGCAGGTAGGAGCTCTGTGCTGGATAGAAAGAATAAATATAAGTAGGCAAACATCCTTTCTTTTACTTTTAACATCATTTAGTGAAGGAGAGGAGGTGGGAACAGAGAATTATTAGTAGGATGAACTTAATGTAGAAAATGAAAATAAATGTTTCCCCATAACTGTTACAGGGAAATTAATTTAACTATTGGCCTAAATTGAAATGAAAAAGCTGCCCTTATTTAAAAAAATTTCAGTGCATATAAATCTTTCAATAATTGCATTATTATCAGCAAACTTTTATTTTAATGCCTGCAAGAATATTTGGTATACAAGTTTATTCAAAAGTACTGTGTAATGTCATGTTGAAGGAAGTTGTCTGCATTTTACTTTTTTACCAGTGTATCATCTGTATCCTTGTTTGTTGGAAAAGAATGGTTTCATGTCTGCGTTCCCAAATCAGTCTTTTAATTCTTACAATTCCTATTAATTCTTATTAATTGATAAGGTGGTTCTACACAATAGCTGGGAAAATACTGTTGACTCTTCTACATTTTCATCTGGACCAGTCTGATTTTCCTTGGAAGATAATACCTGAGGAATCAGGCATCTCCTCATGTTTTTTTCTTAATTGATGGAAAAGAACAGACAAAATATGTATAATACTTTTCAAACATTCCTTAAATAAAATTTTTTATAGATAATTCCCTTCTGTTCATTTTTAGCAGAATTTCAATTCTGCCTGTTTCCAGGATTTAAAGAGGAAACAGATGGAGAATATCAGGTCCCCAAGATTTGGGAAATTCTGGCACAGGGTCTTACTCAGCAGATGAACTTTCTGTGTGCTGCACCAGGTAAAACAATCCCTGTCACAGTGAAAGGGACCAGCACTTTTACTGTTCATGCATTCCACTTGAGGTTTTATGTTGTGTATGGTTCTTATTACAGCAGTTATGGGAAAATTTTTGTTGTACCAGTTAAGCTCTATAACTATGTTTTTGTGATGTGTGAAATAGTCCTTAAGTCCAAGAAATCCTAAATTTTAATTTTTGACTTCAAATTCAGCTCTGAACTTATTTATTTGCTCAAGTATAAAATGATAAAGGTGCCTGTCCAATACTCTTAAATTATAACTTTTTTAATTATATGGTCAATTAAATTAGATTTAACCTTAACAGAACTGAGCTCAGTTCCAAAGGAACTTACCATTGCTTTTCATCCCTTCACATCTCAGACTCCCTCATGAAACAGATGTCTTGCTAAGGCCCTAAATGTGAGATATGTTGAATTATAAGGAGGAAGTTCTAGAGTCTCATAGGCTTCAAAGAGAAAGCCATAGACTGTTCCATGTAATGAGGAAATTAGTCTAATTGCTTCTGCTAATTGCAGCTGTTGGTGGGTGGCAGAGAGAAAGAAATGACAGCTAGTCTCAGACTTCTTGGTTATGTGTCATATCTCACCTCAGAGGACTGTGCAGCGGGTCAAGGTGCTTTTGGGGAGATGACACTCTTACACTGCTCTTAACAAACTATTGAAGTTCTATGAACAAAAGTCTGATTGTAACATGATAGAACTACTGATATCAAAGTGTCACTTGGGAGAAGTGGCTCAAATCTCTTATGTCCAGACAAAACACATGCTAATGGTGGTCTCTGGCCAGGGATGCTGAGCATCTGTGTATTTCCATGATGTCCATGGGAACCAGTGGGTACTTAACACTTTTGAACTCAGTTATTTATACAAATTCCCTGCGTTTTCTGTGCTTACTCCTAGTCAGAGCAGTGGCATTTCTCTGAAGATTCACAGGCTTTATCCTCTATCTGCTGATCTAATTAGCTTGCCTGAGAAGCAAAACAGATTAGCTGTCTTGAGCCAGAGGCATATGCTAATGGAGCTAGGAGATAGCTTTATACCACACAGCTGTATCCTCAGAGCTAGATTCAAAGGTCTTGAACACCCACAGAACCATTCCCATTTATTTCAGCAGAGCTGGGCTAAGGCCCTGAGCTTTGAAACTGTTTGTCTCAGAATGTAATGTACATGGGTGTCAAGCATGGCTGTGCCCTAAGAGCAAAATATTAACCTATAGTAACAGTACTTTGCACTTACCTAGCAGCTCTCAAATAATAATTTCTGTGCACTTTAATTAATTAACCTTTACAACAACATGTCTTTGAGGGTGAGCTAAGGATCAGAACTGAGTGACGAACTTAAAAAGTCTCCAGTTATTCATTTATGCTGAGACTATTTTTGATTGGAGTGTATTTTTTTCTTTTTTCAGATTTTCTTACTCATAACACTGTTTTTAAAAGCATGTTTTAATCATAAGCACTTAAATATTCGTCAAGCAAAAATGAATGTTCGTACTTTTACTGGCATCTATTGGGTAACAGTTCATTGCTTCTGCCTTTTACTGCTTCTCCTTTCACTGCACCTGCTGCCTCTTTCCCCATAGCCCTTAATCATTTTCTGGTGTCCTCACCAGTCCCTATTAAAGCAATGCTGATTCTTAAACCTCTTTTTTCCAGTGTGAAATCCAAAATATTAAGACAGGTGAAATCATTTATGTGTTGCATTGAACTGGTGGGCAAAGATGGACAAAGTGGAAAACACACCAGACGTCCCAATTCACTGTATTGATGAAGGCTCAGAGTTTCATTAACAGCTCTTTAGGAAATTGCTCTTAAAGAGATGACAAGTAAAAGACATTTGTGAATATTTTTGAATAATCAATATATTTCATTTTCCTGTGAGTTTTAAATTCTTTGGGCATTATATTAATGGTAGATATGTACAGAGTGTAGAAGTCCTGATTGTTGTTTTCTAGTCTTTAAACAGCACTGTGTCTCTTACCCATGGGCTAAAACAGTGCAACATATAGACTTTTCTAGAAGAAAAAATCTTTAATTTTGGTTGTTAAAGTTTAGGTAATGTCTAAATATTCTGCTGGAGAGTAAAATTTGGAGTGAAAAGAGTACAGAAATACCAGACTAAATGGGCTCTGTTGGATCTAAACCAGTAACCAGCTAAAAAAAAATTGGAAAAGGATCTTGATTCTCCATCTCCCTTTCCTGACACCTAGAATGAGTTCCTTTTCATCATGAGTATACTTTTATTAAGTTTTCCAAAAAATAAAAAAATCTTTGGGTTTCTTTCATTTGGAATATTTACTTCCTGGGAATTATTAGTTAATGCATCTTGAACTACATTAGCTGATTCAGGTTTGTGGTTGATCTGATAGCTATGTTCCATGAGTCCCATGTGCCATCTGGCTGCCGTTCCATTTGGATCATGTTTAGTCATTAGTTGCTAAAAAGATCTATGGTCATTTACCTTAGTGAATCAGAGCTGGAGTTTAGCATTATTTTTATATGACGCTAAAAGTCTTTTTTTAAAGACTTATTTTTTAGGTTTGCTTTTTAATTTTTTTAACTCCACACATTCACTTTTAGGCTTATATTTTTAATTGCAATATTACAAATATTACATGTTGTTTGTTGTTTATACTGAGTCATTATATAATGACCCTGTGCTAGGATTTCTCTTGAAGCCTAAATGTTCCTTATTGTTCTATTGTTTCATTTAAAAGAACAATCATTGGTGACATGTAAATGAGTAAAGTTTTATAAAAATAACTTGGAATAAATTTTTAATAAGATGTATTATTATCCTTTGACTCATAGCAAGTCATTCATAAACACCATTAAATCCTGATAATTATAGCTGTAGCTGCAGGGTTACTACCTTTACAGTCCTTATGCAGACTTCATTTAGAGGTCCAGTGGGGACATACACACAACTGCTACAAAATGTTGCTATTAATGGTTTCCTTTGGAACCATTGTATTGTGCTAGATTAAACATTCACTCATGAAACAAAAATGTTTATAGGTCATCTAATAGCTAAGCATTTTGTGACTTAAAGTAAATCCTTCAGCATTGGATTGCAGATTTTAGGACTTGCACAGTTTTCTTTTTTTTCTTCAGTGTGCAACAAGAAATATAGAGATTTTGTACTGCAGCAAAAAACTCAGCAATTTTCTCTGAATAATGCAGCAATCACCATTTCCCCCAAAATAAATTGGACTATTTTGGTTTATAAAGCTGCTTAATAACTTTTGCAGTACCTCCTTTTCTTTTTTGCCCGCTTGTTGCCCAGTTTCAGAGTTACCTTCTGAGATAGAAAGGATGCTGGTACTTACTGGTGCTTTCAGCTTCATGCTTATGAAATACATGCTAATATATTTCCAGGAAATGTTGGGTTTAGATGTAAACATCACAGCTCTTGTTCTTCTAGACAATAATCTAGATGTTAATTTTGGAGCTGCATAGACTTTTTGAGTATCTTCTAATGTAAATCACTTCCAGGAACATTCAACAGAAAGGATTTTCAGGAACATCAGTATTGTCACTTCTAAAAACTCTGCTCTGTCCTAAAACAAAGATCTCCCAAGATATTTTTAAACCCCAATGTGCAGTGGACTTTGCACCATCTCCTTTTGCTAGTTGCCATTTTCTTTTTTCCAGTGCAGTTTACTCTTAATTCTCACCAGTGAGATAAGCTAAGCACAAAGCACAGTGGCAGTTCTCAGGACCTGCTTAGCTCTGATGGCCTTTCACCACCTGTGCCATGCTAGCAGTCCCTGCCAAGGATATCAGACATCTGTGAGGAACTGAGCTGATGTCAGCAAGCTGCTATTGTGGTACTAAACCCCTAGAAACTGCTTCCACCTTCGTCTGAGTTAATTTTTACACCACCTTTCTGCAGTCTTCCCTCCACTGTTTGGCTTCCTTCAATGGGCTTTGCTCATTGAAGGCCTCAGAGCTGAGATTTTGCATTATGCCTTTAAAAAACCTGTGACAGAAAGAGATATTCATCATTGCTTTAATTGAAGGCTGAGCCAGCCTTTTGCATTCTGACAGGTGTTAATACTGTTCTACAATTTTGCTAATACTCTTCCATATTCGGAGGACCCCAGATGGACAATATGACTTTTACAAATTAATGGCGCTGTAATTAAAGATATTTCAGCATACCATAAGAGATGAAGAAATGTTTGTTAAACAGAAAAGGTGTTTTGAAATGCTGTGATGATCTGATATACAAAACAGCTTCTAATTTGTTCTCCTGGTACTAATTGCCAGTAGTCACTAGATAAGATTAGACTGATGTTAATTCAGTGTATTAGACAGCAGATAGTTATCCTTGCAGGTGTATTTCTCACGGCCATCAAAGAACTTTAATAAAAAAGGTGAATATTTTTATATAGCAATATTAAAAAAAGGAACTAAATCCTTTCTTTTTTTTCCTCTTTTACTTCTGACCCTTACTTTTTCAGAAGGGTGAAACACTGCTAAGATTTTACACATTAATATAGCAAGTCTTGATATAAACCCAGTTCCTCAGTCTGGGGAGACTCTTCCTTTTTCCGTGTAATAAACATTCCTAAAATCATACTTCAAGTCCTCCTCACTCGTCTTTTAAAAAACATTGCCTGAGAAACAGCGTTAAACTATTATTTCATAAAAGTTATTGAAAATATTTATTGTGGAAATTTTAGAAAGGATGAATGGGAAAGGAGAAAAAAATTAAGGCTAAGGAACATAGAACTAATTACATGTATTCCTTAAGGCTTCTTTAAGGCCTCATGCTGGATACCCAGGGAGCTAGAATGTAAGTTTATATGTCTTAGTAAATCAGCATAATGATTCTTTTTAGTGTTTTGGTGTGACTCTTGGAATTTTTGAGTATTAATAGAAAATAATTCCTGTCTATTCCCTTTCTACATCCCTTAGGGAAAAATTCCTACTTTACAGCCTTTTGCATGGGCATATTTTGCTAAATGTATTTATATTTTTTTTAACTTGTGCAGATTTTCAGAACTTTTGAAGGAATCTCTCTCAGGATTCATAATAATGGAAACAGTGGCGACTGGAGACGTCCCAGTAAAATTTCCTATTGTTGTCAATTCCCCTTAAGAACATCTCATCACTTTATTTAAATGTACATGCTGGTTTATGGGGTATGTATAGTTGCTGGCAAATCCATTGTTTTATCATTCTGAGACCACTAATAACAGGCTCCCGAAATATTGGGGACAGGAAGGAAGTTTAATAATAAATATCAAGTCTACTGTACTTCAATTCCCCCTGCTTTTTATTTATTAAACAGCAACACAGTGGTCAGCCAGTGAATTGCAAATAAACATTGGCCATTTAATTCTTCACCACTTAAGCAAGTGTTGCTAACAAGAGTGGCCTAATGGAAATTTTAGGGTTTCACCCTAAAATAACCCCATACCAGAAATGCATAGCAAAACATAGCTGGCCATTGTCTGTAACCTGCGAACTCTTTCCTTTTCTGACCAGACTCAATTGATATTTGCTCTGCTCTGAATTTTAATCAGTGATGGCATATTTTGGGGATGATACATCCAGAAGTGCTGATAAAGCAGTGAGATGAGCAAATGAATGTAGCACATCTACACAGTGATCCAACATTTGTTGGGTGTCATACAATTATTTTCCTCATGACAGGGAGCTTGAAAACCTGTAGGTAAGTCAGTGTCATTCAGTGTTTCTCTGTGACTTGGACTTGTGGTTTTACGTTTTTGTTCTTGGTTGATTTTTTTGGCTTTTTCTCAGGGGTTCCTGAAAAGGATTTTTAAAAATCTGGATTCTGAAACACATGTTGGTTCACCATAATTTTCTTAGTACTGCTTTTTACATGTAGAATCTGGTTAGGCTAAAAAAATAGTATTTATAGTCTCAGTAAACAGTGTTCAGTGGTGACCTTTCTGCACAAAGGCTGTCTGCTCCAGACACCCTATTAAAGACTTCAGGATGCCTGAGACAGTCCCTGTGTGCCTTGGTACTACAGCAGGTCAAGGAACTCCTTTTAGTCAGTATGGAGATTTACTTTGTAGTGGCATTTCAAAAAGGCTGGGAGAGTTGCCCTGTACTGCACACTCTTCATAATTGCTAATTTCAGGTCTTTTCAGGGTAACTGATTCTGTAATGTAAATAAAAAATTAAGGTTGTGTTTTTAAAGCGTGGCATAACAGAGCAAACGGAAAATTTATATTGTACGCTAAGAAGATTTTTATTAAGACTGAACAACAAAAGATAATTTCTGAAATACGTTGCTTTTTCTTACTGAAAAAACCTAAAATTTATATTTTTTAAAAAAACCCCTCAAGTTGTATTTAAGAATGTAAATATCAAGGCTCTTTTTTCTTAAACTTTACAAGAAGTTAAACTTTCATTGATTTATATAACAGAAATCATAGCAGAAAATACATGTAATGCTGACAAACAATTCAAATCCTCAGATTTTAAAAATAATAATTGTCATTAAAATAACCATTTTAATAAAATTTTATACATATATACATTATATAAATAACCATTTAATACAAAATTTTGAATGGGTTTATACATTGTATACGAAATAACAATTTTAACAACCATTTCATATTTGTACAAACAGATCAATACAAAACACCAATTAACTTGAGGGAAGATTCCTCTGAAGAGACTTTGAAATGTTTAAATTATAATTGTCAAGTAGTCTCATTGAAAATCACCATAGTAGCTATGGAGGCAGAATAGGAGTGCATTGTGTGATGTCTGTGAATCACAAAATAAATCTCAGTCATATACAGATGCATGGAGCCCTGTAAGACACTGAGCACTTTGTGTCTGAGACACTTAAAACGTGCTCACCTTAAAAGCAAGGCAGGTGTGTAAGTGCTTTGCTGGCTCAGGGCCAGTGCCTCACAGGAGTGACCTCAGAGGGTTGGGATCCCCTCCTGCCTCCTGGTGTGAAGATGCCCTTGCTCACAGCAGAGTTCCGTGAAGCAGCACTTCCTCAGGAACACCCAGCCTTCAGGTACCATGTCAAGCTTAGAATAATTTTTTTGTTCTCCCATGTCTTTCTGGAGGAGAAGGTAGAGTGTTTTGAGTCTTGAGAAAAATGTGTGATGTGTACAAAGGACTGTGCAGCATTTCACTTCAGAGCATAGGTTCCTTGTTTTCCATTGTTCTGGATTGCTAGTAGTTTATTCTGGTTAGGTGAAGTAAAAAAAAAAAAAAAACTCTTTTATGAACACTAAAAAAAATTATAGGGAACTTGTGCTTTAAGCATGTTTCAATACAAATTAGGAAACATATGACAGGGTCCATACTTGGTCCTTTTGCTAAAGAAATATATCACATTCGTGGGTTTTTTTAAATTTGTCTGAGACACAAGATACTGAATACATAATGGATCTTTGCAGCTATATGCATCAGGCAATTTAGGGTTCAATCTTTCCAGTTCATATTTCCAAAACGTTTCCAATTTTATGAGAACACCAGCCAGTTGCAGACCTCTTAAACTGTCACCTGAACAACAGTTCTCAGCACAGCTCAGAGATATGGGAAGAAGTGTTCCAGCTTTTGCACAGTATTGCATATTGTTCTCATGGCCTTCTTTATATAGATCATAATTTGTAAAACTAGAAAAAAAAAAAGGTGGCGAAAAATGCTCAGATTAATTGCACCAATGAGAGAATAGAATTTTACTCATTTTTTTTCCCAAATTTTGTGGGTTTCTATTTGCACTTAAGGCTTTTTTTCTACATACAGTTCTGTTGATGTGTGGAGCATGCTGACTCATATTAAATAGAGTTTATTATACAAAAATACAGTAAATATAACTCAAGGCAAGAGGAAAATCTCACTGTGCATTGTGTCTAATTGTTATTTATTGATGTGGGGGTCACAGGAGGCCTTAACATTTTAAAAATTGTCTTCATGGAAATATCTTCTTTTAATTTTTGCAAATCACATTTTCAGCTCAACATTGTGAAGGATGCGAAGCTTTAGATGATACCCGAAGACTTGACAGTATATTATGCCAGGGAGTGACAATTTAAAAGAAAAAAAAAATCCAGTTCCAAGTGTAAGTTTAAAAATGTAACTAAAAGCCTTCATCAAACTTTAAAGAGCTTCTTGTGCTTTTAGCATCTGCTTATTCTGATTTATTGACAATGACACACCTAGCAACAGTCATTCCTGCTGAAGCAATGAAGTAATGGACTTCAGGAGAAAAGGGGAAAAACAAGTAGGTGCTGCACACAGGAGAGAGGCCGCTGATTACAGACCACTAATTTGTTATGCACTCTGGCAAATCAGCAGTGATTCATATGACAAATAAGGAGAAAAAATTAACAGCTGTCATGTTGTGATGTGTTAATTTCCTGACAGTCTCTGCACTGAAGCCAATTACTGATTTAAGGGCAGGGAGAGAGAGCCCTGTTCAAGCTTCTAATTAGGCTTCTTCAAGACTAAAAGGATAAAAGCAAAAATAAGAGCAAGAGAATGAAGCAGGTAGCCCCAGCTTCATAAAGCATACATGCTTTTAAATCCTCAATTAAATAGCTTTAAGCTTAAGAGTGTTTAAGATAAGAATTTAGAAACATTTATTCACTTTTATCCACGACCCAGTGTTTAGTCCTTTGTGTAGTAATTGGGAGATTCAGCAAGCCCAGGGGTCTGCCTTGCCCTCCTCCTGCAGCCGTCCAGGTTCTGGATGTGACCTGCCACTAAAACCTTTGGTTAGCAATGCCAGCACTGGCTCATGGCCTTCAGACCCCACCAGTGTAAAGGGACATCAACAAGTTCTTGCCCTTTTAGCCCTAAAAAGGGTTCTTGTAACTTAAGGGAGCCATAATTGCTGGTTAAGGGCTTGGCTCTGACTCCTACCCTTACATCAGCAGTCCTGACACTCACAGGAGGACTGAGGAGCCTCTGGGCCACGTGTAGGGAGCTGAGCTAATTCTGTGAGCTCTGGAGTGCCTTCACTTGGAAGCTAATTGGAAAGGAGGGCAATCAGCATCCAGCATGATGGAGTCCAGTGTGAGGCAGGAGCTGGAAACAAGCAGTTGTTCTGAGGAAATACCAAGGCACCGGGTGAGTCGTGCTATGGTTGTGAAAGGAACCTGACTCAGTCATGTAATATGATGTGCATTCCCCAACTACCCCTAAAACAGGCAAATAACTGGGTATGGTGTGAAGCATTCCAGTAAAGTAGCTGATTTTGTAAGAAATATTTTATTTTCCTAATGTAACACTGAAAAATTAAACCCAGGTTTCCTGTTGACCTGCAATTTAAACCTACAGTATAAAACTACCAACTGACTGCAAAGAGCCTTTACCTCTTTTTTTGGCATTGACTCAAAAGTGACGTGTTATAAAAACCAGGAATTAGTCACTGGAAAGGAAGCATGGATTTGCTCCAAAAGGAAGGAGCATTTTCATCCGCACAATATTTTAAACTTTTTATTTCATATTCAGATGGTCATGGAGAGTGACTTTTACAAGTTGATACCAAACTTTTTCAGGATTCTCCTCTGCTTCCTAAAATGCAATTATAGTAAAAAATTTGAAAAAATCAATTGCATTTTAAGACGGGCAGCCATGTCTTATTTTTCATCATGGCTCCCTTCATTTGGGTTTAAAATACAGCTCTTCCTTGCTTCAGGAATGGGCAGAAGCGGAACTTTACAGGAAATTCAGCAGCAAATATGATGTGAATTCCTAAAATCACTGAATTTGCACTGGGAAAGAAAGAAATGTTTCTAATGAAGTTCTGCAGCCTGCAACATAGGCCAGCTTCTCCAAAGAAAGTATGATCAGCCCCAGCTTAGGCAGCTGGTAGAAGCTGAGCTGCAATACAGAGTTTAGAATATTTAAAAGGTCCCAGATTGAAATTTCTATGTGTGATTTGCAATAGACTTCAATCACTGCTCTAGACATAAAATAACAACTCTGATGACTAGATGGGATCAACTGGAGAACCAAGTGCTGGTAGGGAAAATTAACTTAAAATATGTGTGTGATGTGTGCCCTAAACTTAATGCTACCAAATATAAATAAATACATATGAAGTCGATGTTGCAATTAAGTTACAGTGGAACAATACACAAGAGACTGGCTTTACTGGGGGAATCAGCTCTGAGTCATTTTAAATCCACTACCTGCAATTCTTCCCCACCTTTATTTGGCAACTTTAGTTAAATAATAATTTTTGTAGGTTTTGAGCAATTACATAAAACAGATTTTGTGCTTTCTTTCTTGTGTTTGAAGGATTTAAGCATCTAAATTAATTTCATTTGTTCTTAACCTGCTGTAAGTTTGTTTGCTACCAGGATGGATGTCTATTTTTAATAATTATTAATAATTTTTGTGTATTTCAATATAAATGATAGTAGGTATGCTGTTGTAAGAGGCAGTAAGACCTTTCTGACATTGATTTTGCTTGCAAGTTCATCCTTATTCTTGCTGGGATGGATAAAGGTAATTCAGTCTCTAGGCTTGCTCAATCCAGATCTACTATCAATTCAATTGAAATATGTCTACATTGAATGTATTATCTTTTTCGGAAGGATAGCTAAGTGAATTAAGCACATGCAATACTTATCTTATCACTGTCCAGGCTAACTTATACTTTATTGATTTATAGTGCCCTTCATAAGCACAAAGGTGTTCTGCACTGTTTTATGCCCATGGACTGCTTCAATCGCCTTTGAAATGCTGCCCCTTCTGTCATTAATTTGCTTTCATACTTGATTGTGCCCAGAGTCAACTGCTGGCTCAAAGCAGAGTCTTCAAACCCTTTTCAGGATTCCTTATCACAGGCTGGACAAGTCATAAGAGGCCAAATCCTGGAGTCCTTCCCAAGCACTGCTGGACTTTGGGAGCCCTGCAGCATTCCAGAGTAGCATGTTGAGTGTTTAGTCCTGGGCATGACTCCGGCTCAGTGCCTCTGCTCTGTGACATATTGACTTGTTCCTTGCTAAGTGGTGTTAAACTGCAAAGGGGAAGTGGTGGAGCCACAAGAAGGAGATGTGTATAATCCCCCACAGGGTCCACACAGATGCAGGAGGGGCTAAGATTCCTGCATGATCTTCCCAATTTCTGCTTCTGTAAAAAAGAAAGGGGCAATCTGACTCCTGGGGCAAATTTAGTTCTCATCCCAGGAAATCTGTCACTGAAGTCAGTGGGTGTTTTGCCTGAATAAGTATTGAGTAAAGACTGAAGACTTTGGCCTAACATTTATATCAAATATGGCCTTCCCAAATTCATTAATTCCAGTTTTAAAATTATATTGTCCATATCTCTTTTTACTGTCCCTGACCCCTTTTGCACACTCTCACCATTAACACTCCCAGTCACAGATATCTCGGAATGTATTCCATCATCAGTAATACATTCAACCTGACTCATATTCATAACCCACTCCAAGTTACTGGTATGAGGAGCATGGCCATGGGTTACTAAACACTGGATTTATAAAATGTGAAGAAAGAAATATGCTGCACTTAAAAGTATCAGAGCACATTTTGCAGTGTGCTTGATCTTTTACACGTGGTCTCGTGCCACAGTCTGCATTAAAAGCAATTAATAATATCGACTCCTGTGTGAGGAGCACTGGTGGATTTTACCTATTCTATATATTTTACTTTTCATGTGATGATGAATAAATTAATCCCATTAATATTTAATTAACTTTAAGTTGAAAGGTGACATCTAACTTAGCCAACTTACTGTTCTGTAGCTAGTTTAACTTTGGATCATGTGATTTTAATTCTTTCCGTATGACCAGGTGACTAAAGGAAAAAAAAAAAGAAAGGGAAATGCACAGATTAATTTCATTCTTTAACCTTCCTAATGCATCTGCTTGCTTGCATCGAGTCGCAGACAGCAGATCATCACATGATTTATAGTAGTGACCGCTGCCTGCATCTCTCAGGCTAATGACACATACACTAAAGTCATTGATTTGTATGAATAGCCTCCGCTCTTCATTTATCACAATTTAATGTAAGAGTTTGCAATGCAGAAAAAAATTTCACATGGGAAGCATGGCCCCACAGGCCTGACCGCTAAGCAGTTATGAATCATTTGCTGCCTTTTAATATATAGACTGTTCTATTCCTGAAAATGCCCTGTAAGGTTGTGTTTCTTTACAGAACACCATTACAATTAAGAACCAAAAGTAGATGTTTTAAGATAAACTATATATGAAGCATGGCAAATTTAAACCATTGTTAGCGCTTCCATTTTCTCTTTTTTTTAATGCAACATAAAAAGCCAATTTTATCATTGGTGTAAGCAGGGACAATCCATTTAACTTTAGCAGAGTTGTACCTGGTTTTGTTAATCCAAATCTGGCCCATAAAGGTTATTGATCTGCCTGTGTAGTACACAGAACTCCAATAAGAATGCTGACCTAAAACCGGAGAAACACTATGAACAAGTAGGATTTGGCAAATAATTTTTTCCACAAGATAAAAAAAATTCAAGTTTAAGTTAGAAGAGAATTCATAGTTTTGCAAACATATTCATTAGGGAAACTTAGAATGGTCATATTTGATTTTTTTTTTTTTTTAAGTTAAGCCAGTACATTGGGGGTTTTTTGTCCTTTAACAACAGCTGAAAATCTCTATTAATTCTAGCTCCTACATTTTTTGGTGTCATAATTTTAAAGGGATGTGAGAATTCAAATGTAAATTAAAAGAAACCTTTATTTTTATTATATTTATTAGTATAAGTATCATCCAAGCCATTAGTTCAAAATTATAACAATAAAGAAATAATTACATCCTTAGTAGGTTCACAAAGCAAAAATGAAGTACAAGATGTTGATTTCTGATGTATTTATAATAGAGTGAAAAATAACAAAAAGGATTTAACTCTGTTTTCCTTATGTAAGAAGAATGATAACATTAATAATCAAGCACAGTATTTGAAACTTAGAAAAGAAAACCTGCTTTTTTTAGTCTTATACCATCTACTGAGATTGTATACGTATGATCATTGTTGACTGTAAAAGATGTTGTGTCTTCCTGGGGACAACTCTGTGTATAGAAATTAAAGGTTTAGCTGTTGGGTTTTTTTTTTTTTAAATATGAGACCAAAAGCCTATCAGTGTTTTGGAGTTCTAAATACAATCTTGCTGGTCACAAAATCACTGTTTTCACTGGAGAAGGCAAACTGAAGGAGTGTTTGTGGTTCCAGAAATTGGTACTTAACAAACAACGACACTAACTTCTTCGGGGAAATATGTACCTTATGTTCCAATACTTGCAGCCTGCAGTAAGGAGACAGTATCTTGCAGAAGTCACAGTTCACCTGATATATTTTCTTTTTTCTCAGGTGAAAAAATCATGAAATGAAGGGAAAATATATGCAGTATCACAATACACAGGAACCAGGTATCCCAAGCATTTTAAACTCTTGCCTTTCTTTCATAAATGTTAAATACTGTTAAATTCTAAAGTGTTTGGCAATGTTTTTAGATGTGCAGAAGAAGTGTGATAAAGCTTCTATTGTGTCAGCCACTGACACTGCCAAGTTATTTTCCCTTAAAGATACACTTTGTATGCAAATGTGTTTCAAAGATTGAAAACTATGAATTTTCTGAATTTTCTTCTTGTATTGCTTGACAGGGACCATGTGTTAGACTGCCAATATTCAAAGAAAAGAAAAAAAGGAGGATTTTTAATGATGACGCTGAAAAATTTTGCATTTTGTCTTTAGATATTTTTGTGTAACCAATCTTGATTTTTTTTTTTGTTAAGTGTGTAATTCAACCAATTCCCAGCACATCATGGGGTGAAATGCAGAAAAAACAAAGTAAAAATTGATCTAGAAGAACTTCAGCTATTGATAAAGCAGGTAAGCATAATGACAAAGCCTCACATCTCCCAAACTTCAGACATTTTTAGTACGGATCTGTTGTTATCACAATAAATCATTGTGGTGAACCTTGGGATGAATCAGTGCAATTTAAGACCATCAGTCACCCTTTTAAACATTCCAAAACAGTTGTGTTTGTACAGTCTGTCATTCAACAGACCTTGCCATTTTTTGTTGCATTTGGAAGAGGTCAAGTAGGCCTGGTGCAAAGCTGGCCCTTGGTGAGGGTGTCCTCTGGCTTTTCCAGGAGCTCCAAAACACTAATCTTTACACCTGAAGTAGTGGCAGAGGTTTTCACTCCAGAGCTGAGGCCAGGACTTCATGATAAGGTTCTACACTTCCTCAACAGGAACAAAATATTTCTCTACTCATTCCTAGTAGGAAGATGACATTTATCTCACATGGATATTGAGATGTTTAATGTTCTGACTTGTTAAGCTGTCGTGCCAGGAGTACTTTTATACATGGCTACTATCTGTGTAGTAATTTATTGTTTTTGTTTAAAATACATCTGCAGTTTTAAAGCTTGCATTCAGTATTTTTCAGATAGAAGTGAGTCTGGTTTTTGTTTCAGGATGTGGCAGTACTTTGCACAGATTCTTTAGCTGCTGTAAGTGTAATGTATTAAATTGTTTACATACACAGTTTATACACTCAAATTCATGGAAGACTGAAAATTATGTCAGAAAACTGTAGAAGAAAATATTGAATTTTGCTGCAGTGTTAGGAAGTCGTGACAAATGCCCCAACATTTATGCATGTTTTATACACCTTTTTACTCTTCCATTCACTGCAATAATGTAGTTCTAGTCCATTAGTAACTGCCACCTCACATGTTGTAATTATAACTTCTTGGTAAACAATTCAAGAAAAATCCCTAAAATTAGAGAGGACCTATCACAGCCTGCAGCATCTTATTTGCATATGTAAATATATAAACAAATATTGTTCTACTGCAAGAGAATGTGCTTCAAAAAGGAACTTAATACAGGTCTGAAAGAAAATATAAATATAAGAACTGGGGTAGGGTGGGATATTTTGACTTCATGCATAAGTTTGATATGAGACACCTGCTTAGTTCCTAAACTATCTAAAAGGCAGTGTGGAAGCAGGATAAGCCTTCCATATTTTTTCAAGATTATGGCCTTTTATCTCTATGGGGATGTGCCTAGCACATTTCTCAGGCTTCTGAAAAATAATAATAATGACATAATGTAGAGTTCTGGGACTTGGGAGATCCAGGCAGGCAGCCTGATCTTATTGTTGGAGAAACAAGTGCCAAAACTCTCTATGGGCTTCTGTGAGAGCGGCGTTTGCATTTGGAGTTAAAGTTGAGTGGATGTTTTGTTTCCTGGAAGAATTTATTATTTCAAAATGCAATTGTGTTCTGGCTGCCAGGAAATAAATATGTAGCTGTAACTGTTTTTTAATAGAATGGTATATGACATCTGCATATTCTTAGGGAGTGGAGCTCTGAGGTGGCTTCTGGAAATGTGAGTGTCATGCTCCAAAATACTTTCTCCAGGGCAGTCTGCTGTGTAGCAGCCCTGAAGGAGGTGAAGCCAAGGCTTGGGGCTCTTCCAGCTCTCTCCCAGCCTGGCACAGAGCTGTCCGGGAAATGGGTGAGAAAATTTCAAGGCAACCAGTGAGATGTGAACTAGCGCAGTGAGTGTAGCAAATGGTTAAGTTTAAAAGCACTTTAGAATTGCATTGAAGATCTGATATCCAGATTCTGGGCTGCATCTGGCCTGTGGTTACCACAACTTGAGAGAGAGGGGCTGCTGAAAGCAGCTGTGGGCTGAGGGTGACCTCAAAGGCACCCGTCAGCCCAGTCACCTGTGCCTGGTAATTGCACAGGTAAATGAAGAGTCTTGACCACAGACTTTTCAGAATGAAAAGCTGCACCAGATGGATCCAAATGAATCCTTTAGGCTGGAAAAGACATTTAGGATCTTAAGGTGTGGTTGGTTTTAAGTTATTGTCTGTGCAATTAATAATGCAAGTTTTAGTTTGTTTGTCCCATGTATAGTGGAGCAAGATGTGAGAAAATTCTACAGGAGAGGGTTTGTTGTAGTTAGTGCTGACAGTACATTAATTCAGGCTGCTGAATAAAAATGTGATCGTTTTGTAGCATTTCCATGTAGCCTCCATGAAATAGGATATGCTTCACTTCCTAGTCTGAACTGTAGTCCCTTCTTGTCACCCTTCACTTTGGAGGTGGCTGGAGTTCATAGTAGGTTTGTGACTCAAGATCATGCATAAATGTAGTGCTGTGAAAGATTAGTTCAGTGCTTGTTAGAAAATACTAACAGAACAAGCGAAAGGGTAAAAAAAGTTAAAAAACCATAAAACCTTCTTTGATTTTAATTCTTTGGGATCTTTAGAACAAAAGCAGAGCAGTGTATAGCCCTTCATCTTCATAAAATGATCTAGTCTATATGAACATTCTCTTTGAGTTCAGGTTCACGGTGTTACTTCTGAAAGTATTTCCAGAGCTGCAGCATGGCTATTAGACACTACTGTTAATAGTAATGAGGATAATAGGTCTATAAACTGTGGTCCATCAACATTAACTTTGAATTTTCTAGAGTTTGGTATGATGTTTAAAATGTTCTTATCACCTTGGTATCTGAGCATCATGAAGCAGTTATAAATTTATTTTAATTTTGTGTTTAAAATACTTAATAAAAATCTTCACAAAGCACATTGTTTAGCCAGAAGATTGGAATATTTTCCTTTTCATCAGTTGCATTCTCTTGGGTGTATCTGTCTCAAATGTCTCTCCTGAGAATGAACACCAGAGGGTTTAGATTTGTGTTAATTATTTGAGACTTTCAGAAACCCCTATTATTTACTTGGTAAATGTGTATTTCTCTAAGATTATGATCATTTTGGCTTTTTTTTTCCCCTCCTTCTTTCTGTGTTTTTCATAACGTTATAATTATTCTTGTCATAGGTTCTTATTACTTTATGTCTGGGTACCATTGGTTCCCTAAAGCAGCAGTTCTAAAAAAGAAAAGGTTTTTTAAAACAAAAGAGCCCAAATTTTAGCCCTGATTCAGTGAGGCACACAGCCATTTGGCTGTTTCCAGGCACATGAGCGTATTCAGCCAGCTGGATTAACCACATGCCCATGGGCAGCTCTGCCATGCTCATGCCATCTCTGCTTCAGTCTTGTGCTGCTGTGGTGATGCAGCTTCCAAGCTGCTGCTGGCTGGATTCCAGCTGTGTGGCTCCACACGCACGCACAGCTGGGATGCAGCTGGCTGCACCTGACTACCTGGGCCTGCCCTGAGGCACAGCTGCACTCGTGCAGCCTGTGCTGCTCCAGCTCCTAGGCTGTTCCTGAGAAAGTTATCTTGACCCACCTAAATGAATATTTGACAGCACGTCACAAGTAAGCAGTGCCATGCCCCGACTGCCCTTCAGGCTTGCTTGAGTGACAGTCTAGGCGGGGCATTTCACAGAAGGAGGGAGACTGTTGAGATGTGCCAGAGACATCTAGAAGTGAGCTCTGTCCTGATTCCATATCAGATTCTGCAGGACAGTATGTGGACAATCATCACACAAGCTGTACAATAAATAGAGGAGCTCCTTAATTGAGCCCAGAGTAAAGAGGGAGATGTGATTTGTAATGGGAACCTGTATTCATTGTTTCCTTTTTCTGCTCCTACAGCTCACAGGATTCCCTCTTGCAGTATGAGTAGGGATATATGAAAACTGATATTTTTCTGTGTTGCAGAAGAGGAACATAGAGAATTTTCATGGGCCAAACCTATTTTGCTATTTCTATAAAGCAAACAGTCATTGTAAAATACCTAAATGTTACTGAATTTATTTAGGTATCTACTTCATATAGGTTCTAGGTTTTTTTTGTTCAGTGCTTAGTTCTCCTTCCTCTAGTTCTTAGCTGTGTGAAGAAATAAGTTCCCAAGAATATTCAGGATAATTAATCTTTACAATGACAATTTCTTTCTATATGGTTATATTTTGTCTCAAAAACACTACAGAACTCTGTCCTAAGGGATAGTATCATACCTTTCTTCACTTTGTTTGTACACTGTCCTCTAATAGATGTTATTATCTGTTGTAAGTTTTTTACTGAAATAGTTAACTTTGTCAATTTTTTCTTTTAGGAAAATGCAAGTCACAGCAGAACTTTGTCTCTAACATTTAACTGCATCAGAAACCTATTTCTATAAAAAATGTTGAATCTGTGCATTAATTTCCAAATTCTAAAGATCAACCAAAACCAGTGTGTATTTTTCCAACAACTTTTACAAGCAGTCGCCAAGTTGAATTTGCTATTATGATTATTATAATTATATGGTTGATTAATCCTTGTCTGAAAAAAACCCACTTGGAAGTATCAGCAGTTTTTCACATTTTAGCATGGGGTAGTGTTGTCCAAGAGAGCTGGGCAGAGGAATTTCTATTTAGCAGGTGTTACTCTGGAGCAGTAAGATGTCACAGGAGAACAAGTAGAAAGAACACAAACCCTACCAGCCCTGGCAGTGGCAATTCCCTTGGGAGCAGTAACAGTTTGACAGTCCCTTCTCAGCCCATCGTGACCCCAGCCCTTCGTTTCTCCTGATATTTGCCAGCCCTGGCTCTTGGGTGGCCATGTGGTCACTAGATCACAACATTTGCTCAGCTGAAATGCCTGTTCTCTTTTTTCCACCCCAGCTTGTCTCTATACCAGTCCTTCACTATTTCCTTCCTACTGCAATTTTACCCTAGTCTTTTCCCCAAAAAACTGCTGCAAATGCATAAAAACTGTGAACATGTAATAGATTTCAGAATATGTCATAAACTACCTGTGAAAATAAAAACACATGAGCTGAATCAGCGATTGTTATTTACAACTATTTGATCCTCTGTTGTCGTGGCTATTTAAAAATAGCCATCAATAAAGGAAATAAAAAACATTTGGTGCTCCTTTTCAAAGTTCATGATCTGTATATCCTGCTTGCTGAAAAAAACCCTAAAAATCCCAATCTATTGTAGTTTTAAAAGTATTTGTTGGGTTAGTAGTTGGACAAGTGCTGCAGAAATGATGAATATTGTGATACACTATCAGTTGTTTTTATAGCCTCTGCTCAGGATATTTCCTAAAGGTTTAGAGTCCCAGTCTGGAGTCTGGAAATACTTAACGGAAAATAAGAAGAGAACCAAAATACAAACCAAACCAAAACAACAAGAAAAGAGAGGCAAAATATGTTCTGCTACATAGTGGTTGGTACTAGAAGGTTTGATTGACACCTGGTCTGTTGAGTTCTTAGAAAAATCAGGGAAGACAGTTGTAGCAAAAATGTATAGAAAAAATTTTATTCTTTCACAAAATACAAACACTGCAATGAAATCAAAATCTGTCAAACAGCCAGTCTCCCTAAACTGTTTGGGAATGCTATCTGAGATAAGTTACTCAGCAAGGTACAGTTTTGGAGAGATAATGATGTATTTTTCTTATGTCTTTGGGTTTATATCTTTTTATAGTTTCTCCTCTGTAGTCTGATACTTGACTACGGTAGGTCTCCCTAGGCCCTACCCATAATCTCTTCACTGCTTCCTTCCCGCCACAGTTTTTGTCAATTCTGCCCATAAATCCCTGTAATCTCATCTCCTCTTTTAGACTTGACTGTGTCTTCCGCTATCCTAAAACAATCTTTACTGAGCCTGTGTTCAGTGACTAAGTTGGCCTCATTTCCTCTGAAAGCATTAAAGGGTCAGGACAGCTTCAGTTCCATTTTACAGGAGCGTTATGAAGTGGTGGTCACCTGGATAAGAAGAACATGTAACAAGATTTTGAAAATATTGAAGACTGTGGTCATTCTCTCTGAGGGGAAAGCAAGCTCATCTTTCTCTTGACATCAAGCATAGCATGGGGAAGCAGTGATACAATTCTCTGTATCCTTCTGCCTGTTTTGATGAGGTTGCATATGAATCCATCATGGTTTGTTTTGCTAGTGATCAAACCTCTTCTAAGAACTGTATAGACAGACTTATGTGTAGCAAAATTAAGCACTTTGAAGATTTTCTTAATTAACTTCCCCCCTTCCCCCAAGAGACTCATCTTTTTTCATCTCCTCGATGAAGAGAATAAAAGAATAGGTTTTCTGGCCCCTGGCCTTTTCTCTTACCAACCTGAAGACAAGAAACTCAGGTGCCATTTTACTGTCCAATATTAACTGTTAGGGAAGTGCTGAGAAGGTGAATTAATTGAGTGTGGGCTGCAGCTGAGTTGAATAACATCACACACTGACACATACTGTTCATTAGATTTCTTGATGCCAAGGTGGTTTCTGCAATAATGGTACCCATGTTTTAATCTTATCTCTCAGGCTTGGGGAAGGAAGATAAAGCACTCTGCTGTGTAACTGAACTGCTTCATAGGTGCTAGAGTCCTGAGAAATGTTCTTAATACCCTTTCCAATGGCTCTAGCACATCTTAAATTGCGTTATGAGAAATTCAGCTTAAATTTCATCACTCCCAAGGCACCTGGTCATTTGCGAAACCAGGTTGGTGTACATCTATTACATAGATTAAAAAACAACAAATAAAATGACTAAGTAAGTTTGGGTGTATATAATTAACTACAAGGATATTGCTCATTTTCATTTCCCTTATAAACACTTCCTATATTTTCTTTGCTTTAAATGCAGAACCCCTTAAAGGGGTGGGGGAAAAAAAAACCAGTTCTCACCCACTGTTCTGAAAAATGGATCCTGTTCTCTTCCTGTGGCACTGGCTAATGCTTGTCTCAGTTGCTCAGCATGATGCTGTAATGGAAGAACTGTTTAGACTGAAGCTCCATCTGCTTATCAGCGAGAGGCTGCAAGCCTGATGCCACACTCCAGTGCGTCTGTTGGTGTGGAGAGAAGGTTCTGCAATGGTGTGTGGGAGGACCAAGAGTCATGGTAATGAAAGTAATGCTGAATGAAGGGGCTGCAGCAAGGTAGAGCCCTCTCTGTGATATTCGGGTTGGCAGACTGGAGTAGCAGCCCCTCTGAGTAGGTGTAGAGTGAAGCAGCAGCTGCTTCTCACTGTAGTGGGCAGCAATCGGACTAAGTTTGGGTGGAGGTGTGGTAAGAGGGACTTGTACGGGATGAGATAAGATCTGGCTTTACTTGAAGATAAAGAGTGAGAGTTTGGCAAGACACATATGCATATATGGAATACAACAATTCAAGATCTATGACTTTACAGAAATTTGAGTAAAGCAGTTTAGTAAGATGAGACCATGTTAAGGGACCGAAGCTGACTGATATGGGACCTGGAGAGAGAATAACCTGTCAGAGACAGTGAAGGTACAGCAAGGTTATGTGGGAAAATAAGGGACATCTTGGAAAATTCAAGGTGTGAAGGAGGGAGACCGAGTGTGTCAGTCAGCTGTGCGGAGTCTGGAAGAACAAAGAGCTTTGGAGCAAAGGCAGTAGATGAGGAACAGTGGGCAGGGGAAAAGCTGTCCTATACTCAGCATCCCTGGCATGTGGGGTTGACCACATACCCTCTGGGTGCAAAGGGTGAGTACAGTGGTTTTATAGCTGCTGAGGAAAGGGATAGAAGCAGTACAAACATGTTGCAAAGGATTTATTTGGGCCCTTCCACATTTTTGGGAGTGAAAGGCTTTGCACAATGCCTAAGTAGACGTGGTTCTGTGATGTGTCTTCAGTGTCCCAGGGAGGAAAGGAAGACTGAGTTTCAGCTGTAAAAGATACTTTTAGAGAACCTCACAACTAGGAGATCAAATTTGTCCTGCCAAAGGACCCAATATTGCAAGCAACCAGTACCTTGTAACAATATTACTTTTGTAGGATGTTCTTAAGATGCAAGTCTTCCTACTGTAATTCTTGTGTAACAAACCTAACTCAGACTGGGAGATTTTTTTCTGATTTTAGACCAACTGATTTTCTATATTTGAGGTGAGAGAAGAAGTATTTTAACATGTTTGTTTACAAGAAGTGCAGTATTATTTAAATTCTACAAAGTTAAGATATGACTATTTGTGCAGAATTTCCTGCTGCTACCCTATTCACCCTTATTTCACAGTAGTGCATTTGGTAACAAAGATAAAACTTGCACAGACTTCCTACTCCTTGTCTTGTCTCCACCAATCTTGTGGCATTGTCACAGGCACTACTATCCTGTGTGTCACTCCACCTCATTCTGTGCTTTCCCACTCTGCAGATAACAACTGGTCTCCACTGGGATTGATTTACACATTAAACATTAATTATTTTCCTGTCCTTAGTTATGCAACATTACTGTGCTTGGCCAGCAGCGAGATGTGGGGAAAACTTCAGTGCTTGGGCCTGGCGTATTTCTGCTTCTGGTGTCAGCCCTCCCGGGTAGTGGCAGGAAACAGTATCTCCCAAACCTGTCAAATCTATCACTCTTCTAGTTCAAATGCTGACAGGCCTTGGTAAAGCGCACTTTAAACAGATCTGTTCTCTGTCACTGCCATGACAGTAATACATGAATCCACAATCACAATGATTTTAGAAACAGACAGACAACATGAACTATAAAAGCCTGATCCTGTTAGAGTTTTCTTGGATGAGTATTTTAAAGGGAATATTTTTGTGCTAACATTTTTGAGAGTATTGCATGTCTCTGATCCTGAATCTCTTGTTTCTTTTGGATGTCTTGATTCCTTATCTTTACTCTTCAAATATTCTTCATTTTTCTTGTGGCTACCTCAGTCTATTTGCTAGAACTTCAAAGCCTTTTACTGAAGATGTTGCCATGTTGTATCTAGATATCCAATACTGTGATCAATCGCTAGCCCCCCTCCACTGAGCTGAATGCCAAAGTCACAACAGATGTTGTTTGAAAGAAGGAGGCATTTATTATCTCACTGGACATTAAAGATAGAACCATATTTACTGTAAGAAGAATCTGATGGTAGAAGAAGCCTGTGAATGCTAATAACATCTCATAATACAACTAGGCTGGAGATTAGTGATGCCAACAATATCTGTGAGCGTGGATGGCCGATTGTGTGTGAAATTTCTTATTTGACTGTGTAGTAATGCACTTGAAGCACTAGCTAAGTCCAAAAATGTGGGGTTTTCTTATTCTCTGGTCCACTGTACACTGTTCTTAATAGGCATAGTCTAATCTTCTGGGCTGGTTTTTTGACCTGAATATAAATATTGTTAACATATGTTGCAAAATGACATTTCTGACTCTTGAATGACCAAAGGAGATAAGTTTCTGTTTGGGTCAGGAAGAGCTGTTTTGCCATCCACAATCTCATGAGCTGGGTGTTTACCCTACTGGGCCTTAGTGATCTACCGTAGTAGGTTAGTAAATACTAATATTTATCTTTAACAGAGCTGATACCAAAGCTTCATGAGTAGGAATTATGTCTCATTATGTTTTCTGAATTTTCATAGTTCTGTGTGAACTGTTTCTGATGTTGCTGAGGATTTGTTACCTTGAACTGGATGTGTTCAATATGGGCACCCTAATGGCCAGATTTAATTTTCTCACTTTTCTGAAAATGTTTCTTTGGGTTTGAACATTGAGAGCAGAATGCTTCAAGTACAGGGGTAATTTCGCTCTGAGCATAATATGTTCAGAGGGCTATTGGTTCAAAAAAAAGTTGTGGATTTGTCTAAAATTTCAAAGGATCCTTTAAATTTCTCTCTATTGCATTCTGAAGCTTTTAGAGTTTTTTTTTCTGTGACTGTCTAGGCACCAAGTTTGAAATTCACCCTGGCCACAGCAAGAGGCAGGCTAATGTCCATATAAAAATATTTAACATTATGGAGTCATTGGTAATAGCATTACCATTGTTACCAAAATGTTAGTTGATTCCATGTATCTATTGCATCTCAGGCTCTGTGCAGAGGTTGGCACATTTCTCTCTTCATGTATAATGCTAACTTTTCACAAACAAGATTAAAAGAGTTATTGAATTACATTTCTTTGCTATTTTCTCCAAGTTGCCTTAAAATTTTAAGTATGTGGAATATAATTACCAAAGGACTATCAGTAACATTTAAGTTTCTAGTGGGTAAGCAAATCTGGCTCTTCCATAATGTTCAGGTGCATAGCTCTTATGAGATGAAGGCATAAGTAAATTGTCAGTTCCTTTGATATCATAATGTTTCCCTAATGGAACCATGGAACAACATTAGACAGGTTTCCCAACACCTCCCAGAAGGCTGGATAAAATACATTTTCTCACTATAGTCTTCTCCAGGTTTTAATATGAACTCTTTTTCCTGTAGTACCAGTAGCCTATATGCAGTGTTTTCACCCCTTTACAGACTGATAATGAGTGAATGTTCATGTGGTCTGTTGCACAACACTAAGCTCTTATTTCACTGTCTGCAGTTATGTTCAGTAAGTACAATATGAACATCATCTCAATTAACAGAGTACCTTCAGGGCTTTTCTTAGCCAACTATTCTAGCACGCTTGTCCATACTGTCATCAGCACCTAATCAACTAATGATGGCTGAAAATGAGGAAGGCCAATCCCAATAAATCCAAAGGATAGTAATTTTTCTCTTTTAATGCCCTTCTCCCTCCTTCTTCCTTCTTCCTACGGCACATTGCAGTAAATTAATGTCATAGTGGTTATTACAGTAGCGCTGCTATGGCAAGTATTCAAGCAACGATCCTCGAATATTTTACCTCAGCATTTATTTGTCCATAAAATAAAATAGGATTTACTGCAGTACTCTCTGGTTTGAGGACTGCATGGACAGCAGCTGTGACAACTCCTTATCTCCACTGCAGGTAAAGATATAGGGCATGTTTCCCTGAAGCTAAAGAGAAACAAGGAACGTGGAAGTCAGTCAGCTACACGACCACAGTGTTACACAAATTGGTAAAATAAATAAATATAAGCATTAAAAAATCCTCCTTTGCACCTAATAAGAACTCTAAGAAAAAGCATTCAGTAATTTTGTCCTTTAAAGGTCTCAGTAAATTAAGAGGGTATTCATTGCTTTGTAGATTGCTGTGTCCAAATCAGATATAAGATTTTGAGATTGAAAGATGGAAAGATAAATGTGAGGAATTATTGTTGCAAGCCCAATTCAGACAGAGCATAAGAGAAGGAATTAGAAAAAAAAAAAAAGGTCTTGGTCAATACAATTTTACAGAGGTTTATTGTTAGTGTTGTTCACATAAAAAATAGATGGTTTTGACTACTTAAAAGGCTCCACCTTAAAGAAAAAAAGCTCCCAGATTATAAAACATAGGTTCTGAAGCCAACCCTGTGGAGATGCGACTGCTGGCTTAGAGATATTCATATTTTCAGCTGCATGTAAATTTCTGTGTGTCATTAACATCTCTGAGCTCTGTAATTAGGTCTCTCCTGATCTGGTTATAGTTTCTGTACATTATAAGTATGTAAGCCTCTCCAGGGAAGCACAAGGCCAGCCTTACAGGGCTTCCCCTTTCTGTTCCACAATTTTGCTCTTATCTTTAGCAAGTACATCCTAGCAACTGCTTGCTTCGAGGTTACAGTGAGATCCCAGTGAAAGGCTATAAAGCATTATCAGTCTTTGCCAGCACAAGTCTCTACCACTACACCAAGGCTAGAGCACCTCCTTCCTTCATAGACTCTCTTCTTTTCCCTACCTGGCGCTCTTCATTTTAAATATATTCTCTTCGATTTTTTTTATTTCCCAAATTGCTTTCTAATTTCCAATTATAGTTATGATCTTATATTTGCATCTTTTTTTTTGGTAAGAGAAACAGATATTTCTACAATGTGAAATGTGTATCTAAAACCCTAGCTGTGTTTGAAAGAATGCTCCTTCTGAATAAATAATATTTCAGGAAATGAAATATAACGTATAAACCAAACTGTTTGTCTTTCTGTTCTGCTTCTCACTGGGAAGCACCAGAGAGTTCAAGTACAAACAGAAAAGTGGTTTTTTAAAGGATGCTTGCTTTTGGATTAGTTTTCTCAGAAAGCCTTGTCTTGTAGCATTAAATCCAGGAAATTCTGTCCTCAATATAAGGAAGTGCTCATTCCATGGCCTGACTCTTTTGGTTTTTCTTGACTGGGGTTTCTGCTTAGATGTAAAAAAATATTGGATAATGAAGATAGAAAACCGATAAAGAGTATAAAAAATATACAGAATCGCTTAAAATGAATTCTGTGTGTAATTACTTGCATTTTTGCTAACTACTGTATAAACAACACTTTTAACAAGGCAAATTGGAAACGTGAAGACAAATCAGCTTAGGGATATAGCTTCAATTTATAACACAATGATAACTGAAAACTTTGTTTCTGCTGCGTTGCAGTCAATTTCTACTGAGCTCACATTCTGAATGTGTGATTAATCATATGAGCACTGGGGTTGCCAATAAATACCAAAACCTTAAAACTATAACAACTTGCTCATTTTGTGCGGTCATTCCAAATAGCTAAACAACCAGAAATTGTCAATGTACACCAAGATCAATGCTCCAGGGTCTCTACATAAGATTGATTTCCCTCTCTGAGGATTTCATCTCTCTCATCAACAAAAACATTTTGTCCTTCCTAAATAATCCAATCGAATGCCATCCTCCTGTGGAACAGTGAGAGGTTTAAATTGTTTGGATTAATCTCTGCTTTGAGGTGGCCTGGAAAGTCTCTGTAACTTTGTCAAAGATAGCCTGGAGGGAGAACTGCTGTGGTTTGATATGTGCTAAAAATAAACAAATAATGAGAGTGCCTAAAAATCATTTTGTGCTTTAAAAATAGTATGTGTGTGAGAAAATATTTTTTAAAGCTCTTGCTTCAAATGCAGAATATAATAATTGTTGGTATATGCCTTCTTGCTAAGACCTACCTGCTCCTCTCCACTGGAGATGGGGAAGGAGATTGGGAGCCGTGGGAATGGATTCCAGGGACAGAAGCCCACATAGATCTTCCCCAGAAGGTAAGTGCAGCAGATCAGAGACGAGACTAAAGGAACTGTCACTACCCACAGCCTTCTCCCTGCTCTGGACAGTGAATGCACAGGTGAAGTTTAATAAAATGTGCTGATTCAGATTCTGATTCTCTACACCTCCTTCAGAAGATAATTTTGTACATTTGCAGTTTAGAAAGACCAAGCAGAAGTTTTGCTTCAAAGGAACCTTTGCAGCCAATAGGACAGGCTGCAGGCAGGCAGCATGGAAAAGAGCCCTACAGAACGGATGGGTGCTTTCCACAGTTTTCTTGTCCGTTATGCAAACAGCCTTTCCATGGTCTGCAGAACACTGCACGTTAGATGAATGGAGATTTTGTGATATTTATCCAACATGTTCTGGAAGGAAGATAGAGCACAGACCCAGGTTCTTAATTAATTCTGTGTTTGCTGTAATTAGGGTGTAGCAAGACAATCAAGTTGTATCCCCAACATGTACTTATGATATTGCATTGTTTCTTTATTTATACTTTTGGTGCTTTTGGAAGTGTTGGCCAGCAGCTCTCATGACTGTTACCCCCATCCCCACAGCAGAACATGAGGGTCAAACTTTGCCTCAGCAGGTGACAGTGCATGTGGATTGCATTTGGAGGCTGCACACGTAAACCCAGCTGGGAAACAGTCATTCTTGGAAATTTGTGTTGAGATTTCCAGAACAGGGGCAGGTTTGTGTCATCCTTTGTAGACTTTCAGGGCTGTGGTGAACAATTGGTGTTTAAAAGTTGGATTGAAGGCACCAAATTGATGGCCACATAGGTCAAGCATGACTTGTTTCCATATTGGACTGGTACCAGCTCAAAAATATTAAAAGAAATGTGCTGAACGGGTCTCTCAAAGGGGAATTATTTTTAGTTAGGTTATGGGTTAGGTTATCTTAGACTCAAACACCAAAGTGGTAAACTGGTTTTGAAGGAATTGAATATTTATTTAGAAACAGGCCAAGAAGAGATTGCTCTGGAAATTCTAAATACCCTCATAGTATCTGTGGTTTGAGTTTTACCATGCACCAAAAGTAAACTTCTTTTTTACTCTTCTGTTGCAAAAAAATCTCCTTTGTAGAGCTGTAAAACAAATCTTACAAATGTTGTGGTACATACCAGTGTGCATTCAATTTGAAGACAAAAATATTTTCAGTAAGATGAGGCATAAATTTCTCCTTTGTAAACTTTGGAAAGGTAGAAAATGCTATGAAGGTAATGACTGAAGGAAGAAAATATCACTTCATTCCATTGAAACCTAAAAATAAATTCGAAGGGATATGCCTACTACTATCAGAAGTACATATGGATTCCTTGCTGACATTAGTCTCCAAATTGAATGTCAGACTCACCAAGAGTGAGGAGGGAGGGAGGGGCGTGCGTGGAGGGGAGCCCAGGAGACTAAATTTAGTATTAGAAGGGCAAGATGAAACATCATGATTATCATTAGAAAAACCTCTAAACCATGCTTTTACATTATCTTGGGGCAAATACAAGTGTCACAAGTTAACAAAAGGCAAAAATACCACACCATGCTGTTGTGCCCTGAGGGCCCTCTCTGCTTAACAAGAAGATGTTGTAGAGTGCGCATGCACACCAGAAATTTATGATTTCCTTGAAAGGCAGAGGTAAGTATTTTCAAGTCTCTCACACACAAAAGAATAAAATGAAGCCTTAGTGATACATGTTGGTAGATGACAGTGAAAATCCACTCATGTTTTTTTCCAAGTAGATATATAACAACTTAACAGGTAATGCACTAAGATTCCATGCTTCATAAACAAAGGAATAAGTAAATATCCTATATCTATTTTGGTACTATTTTTAAATAAAGTCAGAGGGAAAGGAAGACATTTGACAGGCACTCAGATAAATGTATTCACCTGAAGTCCACTGGAAAAATTTAAAAAACCTCCTAAGTTTGCATGAGAATGGCTAGAAAATGGCTAGAAACATCTGCCAAATGGGCAGGGGGTGCTGGTAGCAAAACCACAGCTGTCGTATCTCAGAGCTTCTAATAGAAGAACAGTACAAGCTAAGAAGTAAATTCTTTTCACTTTAGAGAAAGCGAGCACCTGACATGCCTCAGACAATGGCTGAACATGAGCCTAAAAATGGGTGCTGGTTTTCTCATTTTACAGGACACAGAGCAGAAGGGTGTTCCCTGTGTGTCAGGATCCTGCCTACCAAGCAAACCCACCCACTGTCTGTGCCCTGCCCACAGGGAGTGGAACAGAAGGGTCCACACTGCCAGGTTACAGCAATGTGTGAAGAAAAGTCATACCTCTGTGAGGCAGAAATAGTCCATGGGAGTAACTTGATATGTCACTAAATTTCAAAGAAGCCATTCAATAAAATCTGCAAAGTAACAAATCTTAAACTAACATATGGCTAAATTTATACATCAATCTATATACAAATATTCACATATAAATGTCCATGTGAGTAATTTTATGCATTTATTAGAAATTAAATAAGAACTAATTCCACAAGAATTTTGGGAAATATATGAAAAAAATTTTTTGTTATAATTTATAAAATGAAAAAACCAATAGAAGAGATGTCTCTGTAGTACTTGGAAATTGACAAGAAAAACTGAAAAATCATACTGACAGCCCTGAAAAACCTAGAAACACTTATATAATATAAACCACAATTTGAGACTACAAATTCTCAACAAACTCATGCAAGAGATGGGTTTTTGCATGCACACCACATATGTGAGTGGTTAGAAGGTCAGGATCTAAGAACCAAGTGTTTGGCTTTATTTTTTAATAAATCATGTAAAAAAATATTTGAGGAAATAAATTTGCAGAATACGAGTTCAGGAATGCTAATTACTAAGAGTTCCTTTATGTGCTCCAATGTGTTAAAAGATGAATATTCAGTGGTTTAATAAGTTTGTGATCAGTCATGTCCAAAGAGAAACAGCTGTTGTGGAAAGGAAGAAAGAGAACATCAGTACTAAGCCTTTTATTTTGACTCCTTTAGGAGCTGAACCTGTCCTTGAAGTCATCCACAGAGCTCAAAACAAGGCACACTGTGAGGGGCATGGCTGGGGGAGGCAGGGCCCAGCACCCTGTGGTTGTGGCTGTAGGAGCCAGGTTAGGGCTGCGGCATTCTCAGTGGGCAGCTGGGACAGCTGAAAGGGCAGAGCAGTGTTTGCATGTGCCCCCTCACAGGAGCTGCCTGAGCTCAGAACCATTTGCAAGCCACACTGTAGTGGTGCTGCTCACCAGATCTCATGAAATGTGTGTGTGCCAAGCTCTGACCACTGCCCCCTCAGAGGCTTTTAGCACCTGCTGCACGGTGGGCAAGTGTGACCTAATGACCCAGGCTGTGCCCTTACATGGGGAGTAGTTCCATGTCTCACAGCAGGTTGCCCTTTGGCCTTTCTTCCTCCATGGGCAGACTTTTCCTTTGCCCTTTCTTCCTTCAAGGGCAGGCTTTTCCTTTGGCTGTGTCTCCTTAGCCATATTGAACATCCACGTGGCTGCCTTTCTACAAGCTGGAAAAAAGGCCCATCTCAGTGTGTCCATAAAGAAGTGATCCAGAGTCCCAGGGGATCTCACAGAAAGGAGTGGAAATCCTAATGTTTGAGCCAATATTGAGAAGTGCTTTTCTATACTCTCCTCCCTTCTGTAAGTAGCTCAATGGATTGGAGAATGAGCAAAGGAGATTTAACTAATCTCTTATGTAAGTATGTCCTTAGACCCCCTTGTTATGCTCTTGCAGTTAGTGCACTGCTTTTGAGCAATGAATTTGGCTTTCTCTTCCAGAGGCTACATTCTCTTTTGGAGCATCACTTAAGTCTTCCTGCTCATTGTGGTCAAGCTGAGAAGCAGATAAGTGCATAAGCTCATGTCCCAATCAGTGTCTGCTTTATGACTGTACTCCTTTTATTACATTTGTCCATAATGTTATTTTGTTTGTTTTCCAGTATGGAAAGTGGCAGAGAGAGGCCTCTATCCTATATTTGTCCGTATGGGCTCCATAAGCCATGCTGGGATTTTATTATTTGAGTAACATTGCCAAGTGCTATAAACAGCCAAAGCATTCTGGGTGTGACATTTTTTCAGGACTTCAGACTTTAGGTGCCCCCTTTTTGGTTTTTTTCCCCTTATTCATGACAATTCTTTAAATGGTTAATGGTTCAAGCCTTGAAAATACAAATCCTGTGTCTGGGGAATGCTGTGATTTTTCTCTGTCTCAGGGTGATAATACAGAGATTTGCATCTCAGATAGGGATGTTTCACTTCTGATGCCTTTCTGTAACTTCGAGCATGTTCAGGCTATGTGGCATCTACACTGAAGTTATGGAAACATAGTAACACTTTAAATTAAGGTGATCTGTATAAATATTTTATTATTTATACAGCATTCAATAACGTGCTTTTAAAAAAACTTGGGAGTATGCATTGAAACAGCAGACAAACTATTTGAACAATACTTATGTCTTAAAATATTGTTGTAACAGCTTATCACCTTGCTGTGGCAGCATTTTAAGCATTTATTGATGATGCATTTTATAACATGCCTTACAATAAGTTATTAAAGGATGTAGTGGCACCAACTAATCATTTCATAAACATGAATAAACCATTTATACAGGGCACCTTAATTTAAAGTGCTTGTAGGAACTTGCATAAAATGTTTTGAACAGCTGACACGCAGTATTGGAGCTTCATGTGGTGCCAAAGTGGTGTCATGTCCTGGTATGCAAGAATCTTATGTGGAACTGGAGCTTTATTGCTTCCAGTGATAGAGCTGGGAACTGCACAGTAATTCCAAACACAAAATGTTGTAAATCTCTTCTGAAAGAGTGTACGAGGAAGTGCATAAGCAATATCCAGGAGATTCTGGTGACAAATAATGTAGAAGCATGTTATTGCTCATTCTACATTTAAGGAAAAAAGGAAGGAAAAAAAATCTCTTTGCTTTTAGCAATAATACAACCTGCGTGTAAGAAAATGCTGTTCAGAGGTTGGGTGTATATTTAACTCCTTGTCAAGCAATTAAAAGACCCTGCATGATGATCAAAATTCAGTCAGCAAATAAATGATCTTTACACAGATCAAAGAAAAAGTATCTATACCAATCAAAGTATCTATACCATCAAAATAGAACTCTGAGACATGTAGGTGAATATTAAGAACAAAATTTGTACAGTAATACTAAAATAATTCTAGAAATGAGAAAAAAAAGCTGTCATGAGATTAAAAATCATATGAACAACACTACTGCATTTCTTACCGTTAGCTATGATTTACTAGGAGCATTTAAAGCTATGCTAAAAAAAATAATGAAGTCATACCTTATTCCCCTCCCCCTGCAGATATAGATTTTATTTGACCTATTGCTTTTAAAACAGAATGGCTTAAAAAGAGCTCTTTACATGATAAAACTCAAAGACAAAAGAGAGAATGCAAATCATTTCTATATTACATATATGTTGCTCCATTTGGCAAAATCAAATTAGATCTTTTCATCTCCTTACTGTAGAACAAAAACAGAGCAATATTATGAAATTTTGCAGGGCTTTATTTCTAGGCGTCTTTTGTGTCCAGTCTTTTAAACTCAGGTTTTTCTGCCTTTTTTACTGACAAGCCCACAATTTTCAGAAAAGAAAGCTAGCATTAATTAAGACAGTGCCAGCTGTAATTTTCTTGGGAAGTAAATTTCTGCACAACTAAAGGTTACAGAGACCTTTTCACTGTCAAAATTTACTACAGCCTGTGAATGTTAATGTTTCTAATGAAGACATGTTCTCTGTCCCTGAACTTAAAAGTACCCTGAGAAGAAGGCAAAGAGAAAAAAAACTCTATTTGACGAATGTATCTGGAGTCTGTGCATTAATGCAGGGTTATGCCTGCTGGTGCATATTGTAATTATAGTGTTTGGATAGCCTTGTTTTCTAAACAAGGAATATTGCTATAAATTGGCAATTTTGCATGAAGAGTAGGCTTGTAGTAGGTGCCTTATGTTACAAATAAGACAGTGGTATAATAAGCATTTAACCCATTAGACTTGGGGATATTCTCAGCTAAGTCTAGAGAGGAGCTGTAATATTGACTGTGGAATGAAAAGGTACTTTGGGTCTTTCTATGAATGCAGCAGCAGAACACATTCATTATCTTCTAATGATCGTTGTACTTCTAATGATATTTTTTTTTCTCCATTTTAAGTGAAATCAGCTGCTTCTAAAAAGAAGAATCTGGCTTTGCTCTTTTTTTTTTTTCTTTGAAGCTGATTAAATAGTAAACTATATATAGTTATATAGTTTTTGTTGCTTTGTCAATGTGCATTTTTCCCTATCCCTACAGTATTTACTGCCAGACAGAGTGGCAAATAAAAGGAAAAATTCAACATCACAGAAACATTGATATTCTTAATTTTTTTGTTGCCATGTATTTTATGGGATATTTTATTTTCTATTCTTTGTAGGGTTTTTTTCCTAAAGCAGAATAATAACCTCTAGGAAAAAAAAATCTGCTTGTTCTCTTATGCGTGAAGTTCTCAAAACAAAAACTGCTATTGTGTGAAATTACTCTTGATTTCCCATGCAGCATCATGGTCAATATGGGTAGGGGAAAAAATAGCCTAATTCATGACTATGTTGGTTAAAAATGGCAAAATCATAGGAATGCAGGTCTTGCAAAATTTTAGAAATATGATCCTAATGTTATGCTGGTAATATCCATGTTTAATGTGGAGTTGTTTTCAAAATAGGGCATTAGATTGCAAACTGAGTATTTTTTTCTGCATCAGAATGTTCAGGTAGCTTTCTTTTCTCTTCCTTGCCCTTCCCCCTCCCAATTTCCAAGACTTAAGAGCTGAGGTTTTCACGACACTGAGCTTTATGGTCAGAAATGAGTCAGCCTCTAATATTTCTTGGGAGAAGGTAGTGAGTATCATAAGATTGCAAGTGGCTATAGCAATTCCATCTGAGGAGCAGTGGGATGTCAGATGTGTTTGTGTCAGGCTCTGCAGCAGGGCCAGGTCCTCGAAGTCACTGGAGGAGTGGTTTTGCCATGCTGTTGATTTATATATCAGCTGCATTGATAAGGGTTGGCTTCTCATTCTGCCCATCAGCATTAGGGACTAGGATGGAGCAGTGGGACAAAAATGTGGGAAATCTATGTCTTTGTAAATATCTATATGGACACTAGGATAATCTGTTAAAAGCCGTGACTACGCTATACCAATGGAGGTATCAGATCTCATTACACATCCAATCCCTTTTTGCAACATGCAAATTGGACTTCATTTTAACTCTCTCTCAGCCCAACACATGCATGTTACTGCTGAGCACCCCTTCAAGACGCCTCCAAAGCATATATTTCATGTCTTCATCAGTTTAATCTGCTACATGGTCAGGAGTTCAGAATAATAATTTAAGATCTGTTGGCTAATAAGTCGATATATGAGATACTGTAATTTTAGACAGCAACCTGGTATGGCATCATTAACAGTCTTGGAGCACTGCACAATGAGATAAAAATGATGCAATACTGGCAGCCTATAGGCAACAGCCATCAGCAAGGTATATTGGGCAAATATATTTTTGGGGGATAGAGGCATGGTTCAGCAGCTTAAAAAGTCATGCTTGTGCATAAATGGGCTGCAGTGGGAAGGATTCTCTCAGGCCATTTGAGCTTTTATTTATGGATTGCACATGGATTTGCACAGAATTTTGTTACGCTTAGACAAATCACCAGAGACATAATTATTGCCTTTTAAAAATAGCTTGTTTCCCCTTAATTTAAACCTGTTCCTAATTGACTTGGTCTGAGCCCAAATAGTCCTTGTTCAAGTGGAATAAGTACATCACCTATTTCCTACTTGAATTGGTTTCAGATCTAACCTTTAGTTAAACCAGTGTAACTTGGTATGAAGACACAAGCCTTAAGCCTTGGAGAGAGCCTTGAAGGTAGCCTTAAACTTCCTGTTGTGAGCAAGAACATGTAAGCAAAATTCATAAGTGAGCTGCCAAATGGAAATCATGTTTGGAAACATGATCTGGAGAAAGTACCATACGAAATGTTACTAAGGTAACCAATCCCTCTGCCTGTATGTGCTTTGAGCAGCTATCCAATGCCCTTTAGACTATTAGGTCTTGGCAGAGATTATGGAGGAAGGTATGTAAGGAACCAGAAAAAAAAATCTTCCTAAAATTTGATAATAAACTAGAACATCAGGACTGCTAAAAGTTATTTTAACTGTTCTGTGTTTTACTATGAAATACAGGAATATTAATAGCCTTTGTATTCCTTCTCAGGTAGAAAGCCTGCAATGTCATTGACTTCTGTCCTCATCAATTATTCCTGCTGATATATATTATATATATATATATATATATATAAAAATATATAATTCTAAACTACTATAGTAAGACAATATGGCCCAGTCCTTTTTTGGCTGAGTTTTTCTCTTAGTAAGCAAAGAGAAATGCAGTACTGGGGTAGGGTTAGAGAAAGACATGGATCAGAACATGTATACAGGTGAACTTTCCCTGTCTCTTTTTCTTTTTTTTCTCTCTGCCTCTGGTACTTCTAAAGTATCTTGGAGAGGGACAAAACATTTTACTCGAATTTATTTTAGTGTATCAGGGACAGTATCATTTTTAGAGCAGAAAATCTCTTTTAAGAAAATCTCCTGCTACATTTTCTCTTAGATGTCCTCAAAAATAAAGATGGGAAATCAAGAGAAATGAAAAAAGAAAATAGGAGCCATCTATCCTGGTTTATTTTCTAGGGCTTTGTCTTATCCCTTAAATTTCCCAATTGGCACAAATACCTGTTTTTTAATTAAAAAAAAACACCGTAAAATCCTTGTTTCTTGAAGGGGGAGGGGAGAAGTCCATGGCAAGTAGGTTAAAGATAGGTGAGAAAACTGTTTAGATCAAGGCCAACTGAATAAACAATATTTTTTTTTAAATATGAACAAGTAGTATAGAAGATTGGTGGAAAAACCAATTCATCTGATCATATGGAACAGGCACTGTGGGAAAGACAGTGGAAGGTACCATGACCAATGCCATAAAGCCTAAAACTGGTGACTAAATCTCAAAAAAAAAAAAATCAGATCATGATCCAAAAATCCTGACATAAATTGAAACTGAGTCACCATTTTTGAGTAATTATTCTATTTGGTTCCTATGTAATTTGTTCCTTCAGCTCTTGAGTCCTTTTCTACATTGCCATATATGTAGTGATGGACAGCAGCATGCTGAGAAGTAAAATTTTTCATGTAGTCCCTGAAAAAATGATGCAAATAATTTCACTGCAGTGCTAACCTAGAAAGAACGCAGTGATATCTATATTGTGTGTTTCCTCCATCTCTGAAATGCACTCAGTAGGTGCAGCGCTAGTGGAAGGATGCTCAACAAGGCAGTTTTATCAGTGGCCATCACCCACTTCATCAGAGGACAACCCATGGGAATGTGCTGGCTTTTTTGACAACTGCACACAAAGACTCCCAAGGGTACTGAGAGCAGAAGGCTGAGCTGGAAGGCACGAGAAAAGATATGAACAGATAGAAGGCTTCTGTCCATCCAGAACACAAACTTGGTGGGCTGAATGAGTATATTTTTTTCCAAGAAAAATAATAACAGCTGAACATACTAGAAATCTTGTTAAAAAGAAAAAAAAGAAGGAAAAAAGCATAATAAAATTCCCTTAGTGGTCTTCATTAGTTTGGCACTTAGAGAGGGAGGTAGATCACAAAGCATTGACTGAAACTAGAAGATGAGAACATGATTCACGAATCTGAATGTGGGCAGTGCACACTCCCTTGTGACTCAGAATGAGTATTTTACATGTGATTCATAAGGAAAAATAATTGTTTTATCAGATGCAGTCCTTACATATGGCTGGGGTTAATATTCACCTTATTTAAAATTGAAATTCAACTACTGTATCAGCGCAGTGGTTCTTTCCAACACAGACACTAAAGAAAAGAAAGAAATTGCTTTATTCACAAACATGACACAGTTCTCTCCTCCATGCAAGCTTATTGATTGGTGCTCTGCAAAGGAGCCTGATGTGCTTTTTGCAAGGCTGCTGGTGTATGTCGTTTATTAGAAAAGATTTTCTGAGTAACACGAATAGAATCTGGATAACGTCCATACAGGTTTGTGAGTTCTTGGGTCTGTTGAACTAAAAAACATAGCAGGAAGTTGGTGGTGCATTAACAGTGACAGCCTCTGCTGCCTCAGACTGCCAGAGTTCAAATGGGGCCAGACTGGGGAGCTGGCATCCCACCTCATGGACCACACTATCTCAAGACATGGATCACCTAGTCCATATAATAACCCTAACAGTTTACAACAAGGTAACTCTTTTTTATTTTGATTTTTTTTCTGAGTCACTGAGGTATTTTTAGGGAATGCTAGTGCTTAAGAACTTACCTTTAGCAGAAGAACAAATACTAAAGAGATTCACATTAAATGTTCTCTGGTCATATAACATAAGTGTTCAGCAAAGATTAGGGAGGTTTCCATTAAAATTTTTCTGGGCTGTTTTGACTACCAGAATGGAAGTGCAGAACTGTAATCTTCCTTGAGTGATCATTCTTCTCTATAACCACCTGAAGTTCCTTTTCATAATATGGACACCTGCTTCTCAGGAAATGTATTAAAATTTAGTGAAACTGTATCTCCCAACTCTGTTTAGTCTGAATTGGCTGGTGTGAGCAAAGTGCAGTGTAAAACTCAGTGTGTATGAAGAACAGGTGGTGGGAAGGAGAGGAACCTGTCCCTGAGCACCCAGAAAGGGAGAAGGAAGGCATCTGTGTCTGCATATGCAAGAGAGATGTGCTCTCCTGAGATTCCCAGGAGCTTCTTTGGTGTGAGGGAACCCACCCATTGCACTGGTGTGTGTAGTGGGGGTAAGGTTTGGCAGCTTTCTTATTTGTGCTGCTCTTAGGGAATTTCAATATTTTCATTTACTACTGATGTCTAGTATTTTGTAAATGAATGTCACATAGAAGAGCTAATCTTTGCTTGCATTTTTACAAATTATTTGGTTTTTTTCATGGTTTCAGTGAGGTTAAATGTAGCAACACTGTTTAGTACTATATCGTGGTCATGGCTATCAGAAAATGTATTTTAATAGTCAAGCTTTTAAATGCACCTATACTTTTATTCCTTCTTTGATCCTGTAAAGAATCCATTGTCATTTGACTCTTGTATTTATTTGGTTAATTGCACCACTTGGTGTTTCCCCAATTAGCTCAGTGTTTTGTTAAAAAATGTTGGAAATTTAGTAACAAGAGCATGGAGTTTATGTCCTCTCTTAACATTGGGTTCCATTTTGTGGTTCCTTTTTGAATGTAGTAGACTTGGGAGATCCCTGAATGTTACTAACAGCAGCCATCACCTAGTAGAATTCCAATTCCCAGCTTGGAATCTCAAATTACATGATGAGACTGAAAGCTAAATACAATGAAAACAATGAAACAAAAAATGAGAAAATTTTTGATTATGCCTGGATAATAAATGGAGCTGCTGGCACTAAACCACTATACAGTTACTGACAAACCCAGCTCTAGTGCCAATAGCAATGAATTGAATCAAAGAATGGGAGCTTTTGGAAGGCTTGAGGATAATTTTAGGGAAAGTGAACTATAAGTGAACTCAGAATTAGTTTCTGCAACAACAGGCTAGTCTAGAACTGACTTTAGAGGTCAATATTGAAAGTTAAAAGTGTGCATCTCAGTAGAATAGAGGGCTGAAGAATTCTTTTCTGGAAAGGGTGTCAGCTGCTGGGACAATCTTGATGTTTGCAGAGTTATTGTAATTTAGATTTAATCAGAGAGGATTGAAGTCTGCTCACAGAGGAAATGATGAATTTCCAGCTCTATGGATTTCTGCCCTCTAATTGTGATAGTTTTTGTCATTTGAGTCTCACTGCAGCACAAAGATATTGAATACTGTATGAATTTCCATTACTCAAATCTCAAGAATAAAGTAAGAGTTGGAAAGAAATGCTTGGGAGAAATTAACCTCCATCCTTTTTACAGAAGAGCTGGAGGCATCAAACAAGGCTAGAGACAGCTAAATGAGAAGCAAAACAGTGTAGTAGCACCAATATTTAGTTAAACTATGGGATTCTTTGTTAGAGGATGCCATGGATGCTAAATGTTTATGTGGGCTTAAAGCAAGGCTTGAAAGACACGTGGAAGAAAAATCTATTGTGGGTTACAAATAACATGACCACAACAGCCTAGCAAAGTCCTCTAAGCTGAAAATAGTTGGAGGTTTGAAGTCTACTATGAGAAAATGTCATATACATTTGTCCAGCTCTTAAACTTTTTTAGGCATCTGCCTGAATACTGTTTTGGAAACCAGATACCAAGATAGAATAATGTTGGATCTGGCTCAGTAAGGGAGTTCTCATGAACACACTGCTGATAGTGATCTCTTCAAATAAAAACAGTGATTTAAAATGTTCCACTCCTTTGCCAGACAGGGCATGTATCCACCCAGCTGGGGTGATCTCCTGTAAGAAGCCCATGCACCTTCTCTTTGCTGGACTACTGGATTTCAGTTTACATGGCTCTAAACAAAGGCAATATGGAAAAGTCCTGCCCTTACAGTGATCTGTTTCCTCAGTGGGACACAGCAAGGGGAGACTGGGTCAACTTACCATCCTTTTATTCATTCCTGGATCCAGCCCAGGGTTCTGACTTGCAAAGTTCTCTGTAGTAAAGGACTATAACAGATTGGGGTCAAGAACTTCATCGTCTTTCAGAAGCCACTGTGGTATTTACAGTCATCAGCTAGAAGACCCCAGATTAGCTGTCATGGGGTTGTCAAGAGGTGAAATAGTCTTAGGAGTAATGCAAGAAATGGTCCAAGGCCTGGGAAACATGTTTGCAGAGTCCTACAACCATCATCTGCCCTGAACAATCCACATCTTTAACAAAATGTGTGCTTTTGTTTTTCTTTATTGGGACATCTAAAAGCCACAGATTAAACTTCAGAGGAAAAAGGAGATTTTCCTGTCCTCACTGGACTGGTCCCAAAGTTTTTCTGTTTTATCACTGGGAAAGGCATTTTAGAAATACCAGTACTGAGTGAGGGAGAGGGAGTTGAATTCATTTCTGCATATTATTTATTGGATTTTTGAAAAATGACCTCAGAAAAATATTTATTTAAAATATTTACTGCAAATTATATTGCTAGTGTTCTAGAAAAAATAGTCAGTTAATAGTTATTTTGCTGGCAAAAATAAAAAGCCCGGACCCCACACCTGTTTAGCTGTAACCGAAAACAAAACAATCATTCAAGTAGAGTGAAAACAAACCAAATGCCCTTGAATTTTCAAAGAAAATATAACTCCTCCATGTAGCCCTAGGACAACATAGTCTGTTTGTTGGGAAGCATACTTAGCAGAGAGCTACAAATCTCTTCGCTGTGAGACTGAACGATTGTCATACATTTTGCTCTCTTTGTCTCTGCTGATAGTGTCTATAATACTATTCAGAGATAGAAAATTTGTGCCTGTCACTATACCTGTCAGAAAGGAGCAATACCCTCTGGCAGTGACAGTCAACTTTATGGAGTTTTATTAGTCTAATGAATGAAAGCCCAGTAGCATGCCCTGTAACACTTCTAAACTTTGGATTTTAAAAGGAATCATTATTAACAGTGAAAAACAACTAGCAGCTTGTTTTATGTACATTTTGTTTAAAGCTCCACATATTTTTAAGAAGAGATTAATCTACAGTAATTTGTCATCAGGCTCTGAGTGAATGTAATATAATCCATACGATTGTAGGAGGTTCTGCAGGAAATTTGTAAACATTATGCAATCATGTGTTTGCATTTGTGACTCCAGAGTAGCTGGTAGCAGCTGTATAAACTTCTGCTCCTGCACAGAAGAGAGACTCAGTGTGACCACAGCTGTGTATTGTTAATTGCATGGGATGCTTTCCTTGGCCACCATCTACGTTAATGACAGAACTGTGCACCAGTTGCTGTCCCTCTGTCTCTCTTTCTCTGATTCTTTTCTTCCTCTTAACTTTTGCTCCCAAAAGGTCGATAACATCTTATAGAAGGCCCTGGTTACCTTGCAGCATATTCTTTTTGAGCTCTAAGCACAAACACATTCAAAAAACTGTGCGGTAAATGTTTCTCATTTACTACTCCCAGTAAAATGAAAACAAACTAGCAAAGACTGCTCTACATCTTTTCAAGGTCTTGAGATAATTAGTTTAATAAAAATTCACTTTTATAAGGCATGATACAAGTGTGTTGCTATCTGAGGGAAACTCCTGCTGACTGCTGTGATTTGGGCCCAATGGCTTTTCTGTATTTTCTCTATTATTTTATACAATGTTAATTTTTCAGCTCACACAAGCTTATTTGCCAAAGAGGACACAGAATATTTTCTGTCTTACAGTGGTGGGAGATTTCTGGGAAGAATACATTCAGATAGTCAGTTTGTTCTTTATTTGGTTTGGTCCATCTAGAACATTCCGTGGCATTTGTGATTATCACACTTTGCTACAGGGCCAGCAGCACTCTTGATGCTCCAGCATCCCATCCTGCAGTGGTAGGACAGCTTCCCTGGAAATGTAAGAGTTCTCCAGGAAGCTGATGAATCAATTGATGGGTCACTCAGGAAATAAACATGCAGGGCCACATGCTGTGATCTGTGCAGCTGAGATGTCAACAGAAGTTCACAAACACTTATATGGGATGGATTCAGACTGATTCACTCTGAATGTAGATTATAGTCATTAGGAAGCTGAGCCCAATACATCCCGTTACAACTGAGTTAAGTTCTGTTAAAACTGAGTGTAACACTATACATGCATATTAGCATATTTCAAACATAATAATACTGTGCTTCTTTCGTGCCAGCACAGTTTGTTTGGATATTTCTGTCCTTGCAAAGAATGTGCATTTATAGTTCTTTGCCTACTGCTTGTCCAAAAATGTCAAGCTGAACTTAAGTTTCCATAACCTGCAGCATGTGAATAGTCATAAACCTCATATTTGAGCAGTAGTAATGGATGCCAGTTACCACATTATTTAAATCATGAATGAAAATATGACTTCCTAATTCTAGAAGAATATTTTTCTCATATTGTTAGATTGCATAAATTCCATTCATCCTCTCTAATAACACATCTCATGTTTAATTGCAACGAGTACTCTTCTCCACATTAAGAAAATACTAACCAGCTTATGTACTTCCTTGGTGGATCACTCAGGGTGTGTCTTGTTCTCTCTTTTCTTCCTCATGGTGTAATTTAGATGAGATATTTAATTATACTGGACATCTTACTCTCATTGTTATGGCACATTGATATGAGTGATTTGAGACAAGCCAGTTGTTGGTTTAGTAAACTGGCATCTACTGGAAAAGAATAGTCAAGGCATCAGTGTCTACAAGTTGTGCAAGAACTTTACATACCAAGTAACCACATTGCAAAATTTCTCTCTGCCCCAATCCTCTACAAATTTTTAGTACCTTGTTAAGGATTCTTTTCTCTCTTTTTCCTGCTGCTAGATGAGTACCTTGACTTCCAGAATCCTCCTAAACAGCTTTGTTGTTATTTGGGGTTTGCTTTGTTTTTTTTTTTTTTTTTTCTTTACTGAGAGGCCACAATTCTTATTAAATACTGGTAGCTTCTACAATCTCTGCATGCATCATAAATTACCTTACTATAGATATATATCTGAGAAACATGTATTCTCCTCCCTTTTGTCTCAATGCTCTTTTGGTTCTACCTTATTTTCCTTGCCTTCTTTTTAGAACACTCAGCCCATTATAAAGAAAAATGTTAATACTTTAAAGATACCATCTCAAAAGCTATTGCAATTCCTGCCTTTACTAGAGAGGAATGAGCTTACTGTGGCAAAAAAGGGAAAGGTTACAGATTGCCATATTTACCCTTCTGCCAGAGTCTTACCCAGGTAGTATGTGGTGACTAATGCCTGGTCTTAAATATTGGTGAAAATGTCTATATCTCAGCTCATAGTCTAATAATAGAATTTATCCCTTCTGGAAGGTCTTGTTCTGAGACGTCTGAAATTTCTACTTTTATGAAAACTGTAATTTTTCTATATTTTGAGCAGCAATATGTCATTATTGAGCTGACCCGTAGGTCTTGTATATTAGTAATCTTACTGGAGGATTGCTGAATGCATAAGGGAAGAGATCAAGTATTCTCAATGAAGACAGTCTCTGCACACTGCCTAAAGAAATGAGAGAGTGGAAGTCATCAAGGATGTGTTTGAAAGAAATTACAGCTGAGCTGAGGAAAATTTGTTTGTCTGAGTTTTCTTCCTCTTGAAGAGGAAGGCCATGAAGTAGTGAGTTTTAGGAGATTCTTTCTATTGCTTTCTATATAGATTTAATGTTTTCTTATGGTTGTGGTTCCCAAAAACCAACACTAGCTCCTTTCAGAAATTAAGAATAATACAGAAAGAATGCACTGACAGCCAGTAAACATATTGAGCTAAGAGCACACAATGCAAAAGCCACAGAAGAAAATAAACAGAAGATCTCCCAAGACACTCTTTCTGCTTGGTCAAGGCTTGCCTGTTCTGCTCACAAGCAGGGCCAAATAATGCTGCTTCTCCATCCTGCAGCTCTCCCTATCCTATCCTTGAATCTTTATGAATTTGGCTCCTTTTTCCTTTTTTTTAAAGTAAGTTTCCATCAAACCCTGTTTCTGTGCTTCATATCAGCAGATGCCATACTTTGCTTTCTATTCTTGATAGAATTCTTACCCATTTCCTTTATTACTGTAATTTGAGCTACTTGTATTGTTCCTCTCCCTTAACTCTCTTTTCCACTGCCTCTCTTTGAAACCCATTCAAAAAATTCCTGACCACAGTCTGAACATATTTTTCCCATATATTGGAGCCTTCCTCATTTCTTACCCTGTCAGGGTAGGATTTTCTTCTTACCCTATCTGGCCCTAAATTCAAAATTGTCATTGCACTGAGAGTTGTTCCAGGATGCATTTCAGCTCAGTCTACCTTTGCTTACACAAATTTGACATCATTGTGATAAGAGCATATTTGGTTATAGGTGAATTTTATTAATCAGAATTGGTTTATTTTTAAATATCTGGGTGGGGTTTTTTCTGCAGTGTTTTCTTTTTACAGAGATGAAACTTATGTTTTCTTTGTGTATTCAAAAGATTTTTTAAAAAATTATTTCACTTTAAGTGATGGTGTCTCCAATTGCCTTTGTGGAGTGAGATTTTCAGTTTAGAGCATAATGTCTGGTGAAACAGGAGCTGTTCCTGTGACTGTTGGACAATCAAAAGGCACGGATGGGAGAATTCACTGTCTTGGTGCAGGAGAGTTTACTCTTCTGACTTGTAAGAGAAATCCTGGATCTGAAGAGAATTACTGTGGAGCCAAAGGTGAAATGATAAATCTGCCTATCTTTACATACATGCACCCTGTACAGGTTAGCACCTGCTTGAGATACCACTTAAATGTACTGGGAAACTTCTTATATTTGCATACATTGTTCTTTAGAATACAATTGCCTGGGTACATCTATCGATACTTTAGGCCAATGCAGATCACTTGTTTCATATCTCCCCTCAAGATAATGAACTTGAATCTGATTACATAGAAAAGTAGCTTAACTTTTCAAATGCACAATGATGCTCTTTACTGTCCACCCCCTTAGATCTCCAGAGTAGCCCTTTTTGGTACTCCTGTGGTAACTTTGGTTATTCTGTGTGGTCTTTGGGCCACCGTTCTCAATTCAGTTTCCTGTATGGTGAGAAAGCTTTTATGTGGATGTCCCAACCCTGGCAGTGCTCAAAGCCTGGCTGGACAAGGCCTTGAGCAACCTGGTCTAGTGGGAGGTGGGGGGGTTGGGACTAGATTTAAGGTCTATTCTAACCTCTTAACATTCTATGATTCTATGATCTTATTTCTTCTCCAAATCCTGTAGATCTCTGCCTAGGTGGAGCTGGTAGACATTGTGACAGAGAGATCCATCCTTGCCTTAGCTGTGACTGCAGGCTGATACATCCTATAGTCTTAAATTTTGGTACTAATAAGCAAGGCAGAACAGAGTTATTACCCTGTCTTCCAAGGCTCCTGAGAGAGCCGTATCTGTGGTTTTGTTGCAGTTTTGGAGGAGATGGGGCCAGGATCCACACTGAAGCCCTGTTGAATGGCAGACTCTTTCCTTGCTGTGGTTAAGGCATTGATGGAACTCCTTTCCCCATCCCTGTCTCTGCTCCACACCGTTGTCAATCGATAGGGCTTTTTAGCAGGGAGGCCTCCTCCACAGTCACACAGCAGGCTCCTAGATGAGCTTTGATGTCAGGTAATCATTGCTGTATATAGCAACAAATGGTGTGTTTACATAACACAATTCCCTTGGCCTTTGATATACTCAGACATGTTATCAAAGTGGCACTATGACACCTTGTACAATGAAACAATAGGAAAGTGCAGAACTGTACCAGCCAAGCATGAGCTGAGCCCAAATGTATATTGCTGTGCAATTATGTTACTTGCCCTTAGGGCAAGAATCACAGCTGAAGTTAATATCAATACCCTTATGAAGTCCTCAAGGACTATTTCTGTGATGGACATGGCACTTATTTGAGAAATCACTGCAAATCACTGTCATGGTACCTGTTATTATGGATAAGGGATTTGAATGGTAGTTGCACTTAAAGTTTGGGGACAAATTACATTCAGTTGTTTAATATCATTTGTCTCAAGTTCCTTAATACACTAAGTGTCTCAAGATGGTGATGTATTTTTCCCTTATAGAGCTTTACAACTCTTTCATATGATTTACCAAAATTCCATTCCATTCCTTTCCTTTTCCTTTTTTTCCTTTTCCTTTTCCTTTTCTTTTTCCTTCCTCTTTCGCCTTTCCCCTTCCCCTTTCCTCTTCCACTTTCCTCTTCCCCTTCCCCTTCCTCTTCCCCTTCCCTTTCCCCTTCCCCTTCTCCTTCCCCTTCTTTCTGCCATGGCCTTGCACTAGTCTAGGAGAATAAGTTTAGAGGCTGCCTATGTCAGCTGCCTAGATGAAAATAAGTGTGAGTATTGTCTCGTTTCTCACCTTTGCTAAGGTTTTGAAGATGTTGCAGTCCTTTTTATTCACCCAGGCATGACATTAATACTGGGAAATAGTACGTGAGCTACTATAAGAAGTACTCAAGGTTAATTTCCTACAGGCATAATGATACTACTTTACACCAAAAATGATATTTTTACAACATGAAGATATTACATCCCCCCCCCCCCAGTCATCTGCTGACCCCTGTTCCCTGGCTGAGCCAGGACTTTGACTCATACCCTGAATTAAGGGCTCTGTTCCAGAGGTTGGCATACTCAGTTTTGATCTGATTGCAAGAGCCCAATGTGGTTGTCAGGCAGTTGTTAGAGACCTTGTTTGACTCCTTCACCTGAAGCTTAATGGGCTTTATTGTGCTTTCTGTGCATTGCTTAGTAGTCTTTGGGCCCCTGCTGTCCTCGAGGCACTCAGATGTACCAATGTCCCTTCCGATTATGTTTTACAGAATTCAAATCAATGTTCTTCTCTAGGACTTTGCTCTTACAGCAGCCATGTTATCATGGTTTTTCACAGACACAATAGTAGTAGATGCAGCTTCCTGCTAGCTCCAAATCCTGAGTTTGTGTACACAAGGAGCAGCAGAGGAGGGAAGTGATGAGAATTTTATGATGTTTCTGGTCCTTTAGGGCTTATATCCAGAAATGAGGAAATAGGACACAGTTGAAAGCCAGATTCCTGAACTCCTACTCAAAGTT
>NC_045487.1:15602512-15657512 GCF_009650955.1 Corvus moneduloides | reverse complement strand
CATGTTTCTGAACCAGAGCTACTGAACTGGAATGCTCTTAGCATTTTGACCATCCAAAACAAAGGTGTTTAGAAGGCACTGAAAGGGAAATTCTTTTGCTTTGTAAATTTTATAGAGAAAAGCTGATTGAATTTTATTGCTTCTAAATTATAGAGCTTCAGTAATATTGCAACAATGAATTTGGGGGTCAGGATACTGCTTGTAGGTATCAAACAAAATGTATGTATAACATACTTATATAATAAAAGAGAGACATATTGTCATTATAATGCTACCCTTCCAACAGGAATAATTTGCAGGCTTATTGTAATATTAACAGATGAAATGCTACCTAGTTTGTTGATATTATTTCTATACCAGAACCAAAATCTCCATGATAGATTAATTCATGAATTTGATGGTTGTGGCTAATAGTCAGCCAAAAATAATGACTCACTAGCTTCAGTCATAGAGTAATGATTCTAGAAATGCCTTCTACATTTACAGTTTCAATTAAATGCTTAAACTATAATACTAGGCAGATACAGGGTAGATCCATTACATATTTGTAAGGTACTACAGAAGAAAGACTTGAGAGCACTTGACTGAAAAGGATTATATCTTTTTTAGGGTGGCTTTTTGTTTCAAGTATTTAGCATTAGAGAGTTTCCTTGTCACTACTGAACTGGCTCTCCAGCTGTACTGTAATATTTCCATTTATGCTTTGCTGATGTCCAGTTCTATTTCATAGAAATAGTTTCTTGAGTAAAGCATAATTGTACTTTGTAAAATACTCATCTTGTATCACTTCTTTTAAAGATCAGACATTTCCTTTTCCCATAAGGTCTAAAGATCTGTAAGTTGACATAATTCTGCACAAATCACTCTGGTAGTGTAACTTAGACTGTCCAAATTCCCCTTGGACTGTGGCCTCTGTAACTGTGCCATCACTCACTTAACTTCACCTTATCTTTAAATAAGTTTAACCAGAAGGGACTTGTTCAACTCACCATCTCTTGAGTAATGTGAATTATTTATATGATCTTCATATGTGTTCGTTAAGCTGTATACAGTAAGCCTAAGTGTAAGTGTTTATTCTGTTCATCTGTGAGTGTGCTACCCCAAGCTTTGAACTCAGGCTAACCACAATAAAAATCTCTCTTTTTTGCTGTTCTTTGATGGAAATGGACATCATTTTTTCATGTTGTACAATGGCAGCAGTGTTGTCTCAGACGGGTGCGTTACCACGGGAATGCATAAAGAGACATTTCACATGTTCAGTGTTGTCTTGCTGCTTTCCAGACCACCTTCCCCTCCTGCTTTGCAGAGCTGAGTGTACAGGAAGCTGTATCCCACCATGTCTTACAATATAAATATGTCACTGTAATGGCTACTGTGGAAGGGATGATTACAACAGTCCTTTTTTATCAATTCACTGCTTTGCTTGAGCAGTTATTAAGTGCTCTTTGTCTGTAAAGGAATGTTAAACACTGAGAAATAAGAATTCAGTAAAACAGTCCTGTTTGCTACTTAAAAGGGCCTCAGTTGAAATGGAAATACACTAAAACAATTACACCAAAATACATCACTAACCTGGATTCTCCAAAAAAGCACAACCATTGAAACCCCCATGTATTTCTGGGTAAGGCTGGAGAGCTGTGCACGTGGTCTGTTTAGAGGCAATGCTTTTGGTGGAAAACAGTTGCACCAGTATTGGTCTACAATCTTTAAAAGGGGATGGAAACAGTAATTTTTCTAACTTACACTACTGTGCTTTGGTTTTCTTTATTACCTCTGCTTTCCATTTGAAATTTGTCCAGAACAGCAGTGTTTACACACGTCCTGTTAGAAGTAATGCCAGAGGGACCTCAAAGGCATGAGTCTTGTTCCATTCTTCTTTGGTTAATTTTCCTCAAACATAAGGTATTTTAACACCTCCATAGATCACAGGATAAATAGAGTCTACAGAATCAAACATTGTGCCTCTTTCAGCATTAAGACTGCTCAGGTTAGAACTTGCTTAATTTATGAGCTGTGAGGCAGCCATGAAACCATGGGTAGGCATATTGTTAGAACAGATTTCATTTTTCAGGAAAAAAAAGGGAATTTTATTTTGGGTTTTGAATTGGTTTTGTTTGTTTTGGGTTTTTTTCCATGCTGGTTGGTTGTTTTTTGTTGGTTGTTTTTTTTTTTTCCCAAAACTAAGAGGGTCTTTGCCTCTTCTTTTCTGCTTTTTTTTTTTCACCAGAACTTTTTTTTTTAATTCTTGGGGGTCTCCCACCACACCCCCCTTCATTCTCTGGAATGCTTGTATCTTTGTGTACAGTGGGTTTCCTCCTTGGCAAAGCAGCTTCATATGTTTCATGTTTTTCTGCTCTTCTGAACTGGAACATGTTCTTGTGTGCTCTAAGAGCACATAGCTTTGGAGGATCTGCAAAAGACAAGATATTTCATGCATCCTTTCTGAGGCCTATTTCTGACAGTCCCTTGAAACCAATTCAAAACTCTCCCTAATTATAATAGGACAGGTTTGCGTCTGCTTCCAGTCAATAAAGCTTTGTTCTGCCTCAGGGATTTTACTTGTACCTGATTATATAATGGAGGATGGAAGAATCAGGCAATAGTAATTTTAATCCCTGACTATCTTTCATTCAAATATAACGTGCAAAGAGATTTAGTGAAAGGAAGAAATGTGAATGTTGTACTACTAGAGCAAACACTCGACAATGAGTTCTGCTGGGTGGGACACTGAGCTCCCTCTCTATTTGCCCTTTTCCAAATATTTTAGGGTTGATTTTGGACAAAAAGGTGGTGTTTGAAATGGCAGCTCTCTCTGTTCAGAAGGCTGCAGTGCATTGCAGGCAGCCTCCAGTCTGGGTGCAGCTCTGGGGGAAGGCTCAGCTCCAGCAGCAAGTGCTGCTCAGACTGTCACAGTCCTGGAGTGGAGAAAAAGAACCACAAAGCAAAACACTCAGCGCTATGTTGAAGCAAGCCTGGGTTTTGTGATCCCCATTTTTCACTTTTCACTGGGGTATTTAGTTCCAGACTTGGAAGCTTGAGGTTTGCTTCTGTCAAAGCAGCATTGAAAAGCTGACCCATATATAAAATTTTAAACACAGCATGGTAATTTTTCTGTTGTCAACACAGAGCATGCATTTTAATTTTTTGAGAGTCTTTCTAAAAATAATGAATATTATACCATAACTTAGGAAACACACTAGATTTTTTTCTTGGTAAGGCACTTCCAGAAGCCAATATCTTCACAGAGAACACTTCTAGCTCTGCATCCTGTGATGAATGGTTGGCTATCCTATTGTCAGATCTGGGAACAAAAATTAAAATAAAAACAGTTATTAAGTAGGGAGGAAAGGGAACTACACTAAGATATTGAGTTTTATATCTTTCCTGTGCAGCTCTAAAAGGAAGCAGGTTTTATTGCTTAGAGAGAAATTAATTTATCAAGGTACTCCACTCACAAACTGGTAATAACAGATCAGCCTTACAGTGCCCCTCAAGATTCAGTTCTGAGACCCACAGCTTAGAGTCAAGAGTGGGAAACAGGAGCAATAAAGGATCAAATGCAGTCTCCTCACTTTTTGTATCTGGGTCATCCTAATTGATCCCAGCAGACTTCCTCCTGGCTGGACTACCCCAATCAACCCACCTGCATCCTCACCTGGAGGAACTTGTCTCTACCCAGCAGCTGGGGCAATACCTTCGGGGAAGAAAAGGTTTCCTCTGTCACTCCGGGGAATATTTTTAACCTCATCATTGCCATAGACATTGCTGGGCAGTCAACACCACAAATGGCAAACCAATACTTGCACCCCCCAGCACACCTTGTGTTTGCTTGTGTTCTATGGTACTCCGCAGCTGGATTAGATATTTTAAGTATCTAGATATTTAATTGGTTTTCTTAATGTTTCATGCACTTAGCAGTCTTTAATCTGTCTTTAATGTCTTTCTGTAAAACCTGATAGCTGGAGCAAGAACTACAGTGCCTTTAAGATAGATACAGTTTTAATATATGGACCACTGAACTTACTGAACCTTTGTTGAAACACATAAAAATATCACTCTTAACTTGTATATTAAATGTTGGGGTTAGAAAATTTCTGTACAGTTGTTGATGAAGAATTTGTATATGTGTGAAGTTACATGTTTCTAGGTGCAAAAACTGCTAAAGCCATTTAATAAGTATGGTATTTTTGCAGGATTTTAACCAAGTATCTAAAGCAAGAAGCACTACAATTTCTTTGAGAGACCACATGTGTACAGTTTTTACTTTCAGGTCTAGATATTTAAATTCAGTTGGCTTGTGTCTAAACTTGTAGATGCTTGCACACTTCTCCAAGCATTTTTTTATATTATCTGAAAATGCCTTATCATTTTCTGACCAAAATAATACATATTATTTAGAAGCTCTGACTGATAATGAAAGATTCTTTTCCACAGGTATACCTTTTTTTCTGTATCTTCACATTCATAATAATCTTACAAGAGTTTACACATCTGTGTATATATGTGAATGACATGGTGGTTATATCTTCTTTAGGTTGAAAAGGAGTAACTGTGGAAACTAGTAACTCTCTTAACTTTTGGTTTTCCTCTCAGACTAATTTGAAAATGGAAAAAGTGATTTAGCACCTGAAAAAAAGTTGGTGCTCTGGATGTGAGCCTAGTTTCACCCCTTTCTGATTTCTTTCTTCATCTATTGCATCTATTCCTGAAATATCAGAATGCAAATGCATTAGCATTCATTACATCTGCTGAGGTCAGAGCATTTGAATAATTCCAAATTAAGGATGGTGATTTATCGTGTCCTCAGCGTAGCAGACCTCAAATGCTGACTTGTTCAGCTGTCACGGTGTAACACCGTACTACAGCCTGGGCTTACACACCGAGAATTAGAGTCTGTGGTAGGGCAGTACTGACTATTGCATTGCTCTATTGTTCATCTTTTTATTTTCATCAGCAGAGCTGCTTCAGGTGCTCACTTTTCTCCAGAGCGCTGGAGATGTTCCAGCAGCCTGTGCAGTCAAAGGGAGCTGCTGAGCATTGCCAGCAACATCCAGCAGCAGAGAGGGAAAGGATCCGAGCAGTGCATCCTGAAGGGAACGGAGCAGTGCATCCTGCCACACACAGGGCAGCAGCTGCACTGGCTGCACTGTGCAGTGCTGCCTGTGCCACCAGGATCTGCAGCCACTAAGTGTTCCTCCTCTGGCTGCCTTGGCACTGCTAACATCTGCAAGGTTAATGCAAGGTTAATGCACACACCTAAAATGTGCATTCTTCTGCTTCCCATAGCTGCACAGCTCTCATGCCAGTCACAGTTAAGGTGAAAAAAATCCTAATATTGTTCTTACCAGTTACAGAGCTTAGGATTTGTCAGAAGTGGGGAGATACCTGTGGTTTTGTTGTTTCTGCCACCAGATAAGCTTTAACGTTTTTGTGTAAATAACCTTTAATTTCTTTGTGGCTCTGGTGGTTATTGTAGTGAGAGTGGAGACCTGAGAGCCAAATTCCAGTACCTGAAGGGGTCACAGGGAAGCAGGAGAGGGACTCTTCATCAGGAGCTATAGTGACAGGACAAGGAGTAATGGGTAGAAAGAGGGAAAATGTAGGTTAGATTTAGGAAGAAATTTTTTACTGTGAGTGTGGTGAGACACTGGAACAGGTTGCTTAGGGAGATAATCTCAAAAAAAGAAAATACAGGGTTGACTTGAGACTTCGGTAGCAGATCTGCATCATTCCACCAAATTACTTAGATAGTTGGTTTAGTTTATGTCTTATTGAACTGTGTGTGTATAGGTGATGAACAAAGGGCAGTATAGAGGGTGGTCTGTTCTAACAAGTGGCCTCAGAAAATGTTTGTAGTTTTAAAACCTTGAAAGCCTAATGAGAAAAAAAGGATTGGTTTAAAGCATATAAGAGAAGTGTGTTCATGATAATTCTGTGTCCACCACAGAACGTCAAGCTGCCCTTGCTTGCTTTGTCCTAATGTCCACCAGTAGAGAGACCTTCCAAGCCCTTCATGCAAATCCTCCACACACTAACACTGGGAGTAGGTGCCAGGCTCCAAGTATTGTACAGACACTGCTTGCCCTACTTCAATTTATTTTCATTCTTTCATGACAATATATGAGAAATTCTTATTAAAAATACTGTATTTTACTCCAGATTTAAGTTTCTAAAGGGTTTTTCATTTCCCTTGCTTTTCAATATATGTTTGAAATATCCTGTCTAGAAATTATCTGGTACTGCTGGTATTTCATTCTACTGAACTATTGTTTTCATTTTGAGAGTCGTCTTTTCCTTTCTTCTGAAATAAGACCTAGACTAAATACCAAAATTCTTTCACTGCATATTATGGCTGAGTGCACTAAAATATAAAAACCTTGATTTAAGGTTTTTTGAATTCAAAGATCGTAGGCAAGTGTTCATTTGAAGGTTCAGTGGCATTTTGAAATGAGAACATCGTATATAAAGATGTCAGAGATGGAGCCTCCCACAGTGAGGTCGAAAGAAGAAGAACAGAATGAATAGAAGAGTTTCTGGGTTCCAAGGAATTTTAACATCTCTTTACTTGAGATTACTGTACATATAATTTTCTAATATTTTGTATTATAGACTTTGAATGTATTGGTTAAAATTACTTCATGCCTGGCATCAATTTAGTCTTATTCATTATCTCCCTTAAGTAAAACCTTAAAAATAGCTGCTTTCAGTGAGTGAGCAACTTTCTGATAGGAATAGATTCTTCAATTTCTAAAGTGAATTTGTAAATGAAAACAGACTAGGAGGTAGCAGTCCCTCAGCATTTCTTGATCAGCTTGGTATTATATGAATCAAGTAGTCACAATTTTAACAAACTTTATAATTTATAGTTTGCACCATATTTCAGTGCATCCCACATTTTCATAATCCTACAATTAAAGCTCTTGCTACCTAAATGACGCTGACTTTCATAAACTAATGCCAATGATCGTGATATTATAATTTGATATATATGGTCAGTACTTTGATCAGTATGTCTTTGGTAATCTAAAAAGTGGGATAGAACTGTGTTTGCCTAAGGTAGAGCTGGGTTTTGAGCACCAGTGGAAGAATTTCTATATTTGGTCCACCAGCTACCTTGACCCGGTAGTGGAACTGAGGTCATCAATGACCTCATCAGCCACATCTCATCTTAAAATTTGTGTCCATTTCTATTTCTCACTTCTATGACACAGCTGCAATCTGGCTTTAAGCAACTGAGATATTAAATGATATTAAATGCCTGATTATATTCTACAATATCTCAAGTTTTTAAAAGCATCCCATTAAAACATGTACCATATGCTTTCTATCTTTGTACCAGGGGTTTAAAACTGTAAAATTTGTGACCTTTAAAAGTAGCAAGCAACTTCCATGGCATTTCCAGATATCTAATTTAGGTAAATATTAGGTAAATTTATAAAATCTTAGAGCTAGTAATCATATAATTGCGTATCTAAAACACCTATTGAAAGTAAATAAATATATGCATTTTTTTAAGACAAATATGTACATCATTTACTATATAACCCTTCTTGTATTTGAAAGAGCTTATAAAGTAATTAGTTAAACTCAAGATTCCTCCCTTCTGATGGTGAAATGAAGTGTTCCAGTTGGTTTACATCCCTATTTCTACTTCTTATGCTTTGGAGTTGTGTCCTAAAGATTGAGAGAAACTTTCTGTTCTAGATACACCAGAATACCACTCCATGTCTGCTGCAAAACAGTGCTTGAAGCTGAAAGGAGAAGCAAAAGCGAGGAAAGAGGTCTAAGAAAATAGAACTGCCTTCCATTTTCTTTCCTGTCTGCTGGGGAAAACAGAGATGATATTCTGTGAAGGATCTAGCCAGAGTTTCCTTCTGCCAAGCAATGGAAGTAGCTTCCTATAAAGTAATTATTTTGTGTCATGCCAAAGAGATTTTAAGAACAGGTTCAATAATATCTTTGTGAATAGTAGAGGGGACATTCTCTCACTTTGTAAGTGGCTGAAGGTGGAGGTCCTTAAAATAATGGTTGTTTTGACACAGTGAGAAATGTGGTGTCTGGTAATATCTGAGAAACGTTGAGAGTTGATATTAATCAGACAGTTCAAAAATATTTGGGAAGCCTTGCTCTAGATGTTCACCATTTCTGCCACGTTTTGATGCCTGCCTGGGCTGCTTCAAATACAGCTAATTTACAGTGGCATTAGTGTGAGACACCAGCCATGCTCATACAGAGATCTTCTTTCTTTCCTCTTTCCCTTTTCCTGCTGGGAGCAGGGATTGGATAGGAGGGCTCTTTGCTTTCTGAGGTAAAGGATGGGTCACAAAAAGAGCAGCCTTCCTTCCAGCTTATTGGGAAACACCACAGCATCTGACTGGCTTCTGAGGAAAGTTTCCTCATCCAAGGATATCCCATGCCTTGGGAAGAGGTGGATCACAGCAAATGGAGCATCCAGGACAGGGCAGCATTGCCTCTGCCAGGGGTGGAAAACCTGTGCTCTGCAGGAAGGAGCTGTGCTGGGACCCCTCCATAGCTCTGTACCATGCCAGACCCAAGGTGAGAAAGGAGCTTCCTATTTAAAAGAAAATTCAGTGAAAAATTCTGACAGAGAAAGAAATAAAATAATCAGATGCAAAAGAGAAATACACTCTGAAACAGTGGGAATGGACTGAAATTGTTAGTGAGTGGTTTAGTCTCAGAGGAACCCACAAGACACTCACACCTGGGCACCTGAAAGCTGAGATAGCTGCTCACAAAAGTGCCAAGCTAATGAAAACATGCAGCCTTTCCAAACTGGTAACATTTCAAAACCTTCTCCTGTCTTGTGCTGTACTTTATTCCTTCTCCTCCTCTACTAGCTTCTGAAATGAGTTTTACTTGTTATCATAGGCAGCTTTGCCAGTTCTTACTATTTTATCATGAACTTCGAGGTATTTGATGCTTTATTTAAACCCTCAGCTCCTGCAAAGGCAAAAAGAATTTTTTTTAAGGTAAAACAAAACTTTCTAGGTCTCATGATTATGTAGGAAGCTTGAAAGTGTGATCCCAAAAATATACCTTAAGACTTAATCCCTCAGCATTCAGAAGTCATCGTGAATATAAAGAACCCAAGTATGCTGGGGATTTCAATTTCTTGTTTCTTCTTTTTTTTTTTTTTTTTAAATCTCATAGATATTTAGCCTGTTTTCAGAATTTTTGAAAATCCAATTGATCATCTGTCAAAGTTTGGAGCAGTTCATGTACTGAATAAAGGTTATAATATTTTTACTAGACCTTCAAGCCCTGGTGCAAAAAGGGGACAGGAACTTCTCCCTGGAAACTAATGATAAGACATTTGCCATCTCATGGTTGAGGCTCTCCAGTATATCAAACAAACAAACAAACAAAAAACCAAACCAAAACAAGAAAGCCAGAAAAGAAACTAAAAGCCATATAGCAATTGCTTCTTAAAACTTGCCATTTGCTTTAGGTGCCCTACAGTGTTTTTCACTTAGACCATGTGGTAGAATTTTCTGTGTTTGGCAAGAACTTGACAAAAAGTTTATTTGGTGTTTTAAAATCTTGGGATTATTTGATAACTGAAAAACATGAATATTTTTTGCAGAAGTGTGAAAATGAGTAACAGAATCATTTGCCATGATTGCATTTTCATATTGATTCTCACAATAAGTCATTTGCCTTTTTTATATTTTTCTTTTCCAACTTGCCTTTGTGACCTGGTCCATTCCTGAAAACTCTGTTGCTATGTTTGGAGAGGACAGGAACAGAACTCAGATTTTCAGTTTTCCTTTAAGCAAGTTACTTTTCCAGCCCTTGTCTTCATGAAAATAACTTTGAAGATCCTTACTAAAACTAATTGAGAAGGTTGAAAGCTTGCCTCGGATTTTTCCCCCTCCTAAAGCTTATTCAGAAGCCTCCTAGAATTGGGCTTTAGGGTCTGTGGGCTGCTCAAATTGAAGGCCAAATCCTCAGAGGTGCTGAGCAGCTCCAGCTACAGACTTGGCTTCTTGTTAGTAGTGGTTTCCAGCAACATCTGCAGCTCCTACGGGGATCAAGACTTAGTGGCTCTTTGCAACTCCCAACAGGCATTTGTTCAGGGCTGATACATTTTTATAGTTCAGTTTCACTTGCAGTAGGATGTTTTCAAAAGCCTGTCTAGTGTCCAATAACTTTGCATATTGCTCAAGATCTTCCTCATGCAGCTGAGTGTTGTGAAGAATCAGGGTCATACACAGTCAAAGCCCCTGATTCTGTTTGCAGTCTCCACCTGACAGTTCACTTGCTTGGACAGGAACGTATTTTGGGGAACCTTACACCTAAATTATTTCCCAGTTTGATGTCTCCTCTCCAGTAGTAAACACAGTTTCACTTGGAGTTGTTGGCAGTATGATCCAGGACCCCTCCCCTCTCCTGTCCTTGTCACAATCACCTCTCTAAATGCTTTAGCCATTACATTTTCATTGTCTTGAATTTATGCACTGAGGAAAGTGGGCTCCCAACATTATGCATGTTGCTCTCAGTCTGCTTAGCATGTCATTTTACTGCTATGGACAGGACTTTCCCCTCTCTCTCAGATGTTTTCTGCTGAGAAGCCTGACTCCAGTTTCCGTTTTCTGATCCACATCCAAATATTTTCCTTTTTATATCTCTTTCTTTTAGAGAAATCCATAAAAAGTTGCTTAAGCAAAGGATCAAATGTAACAAATACAGCCGTGACAACCCTGTGATAGGCTGTTTCTGGTCACACACCAGTATAAACTGGCAATAACTGGCAATGTCAATAATTACCCAAACTTACATCAAGCAGACTGGAGAAGCAATGTGCCATTTGTTACATAGAAGCCTACATAGAAAAGATGAGCCGAATACTAATAGGATAACATATTGGATTTTTATAGTGATTTTGGTGAACATAACTCAAAGTTTTCTAAGCTGAATCCTTAACTCTGTTTTACAGATGAAGACATAAAGTTGAAGTGAGCTGACCAGGTTCATGCTGCAGGTAAATGGTTCAGCTCAGAACAGTCCAGTGAATTGTCTGGAGAGCTCTTTTGGCTCCCTTATTATTTACCTTAGAAGTCTTCAAACAGTGAAATTAAAGAGAAGGGGACATGAGAGGAAATTAAACCATATAAAGACAACTAGTCAGCCAACTCTTCCTTCTCAAAAACACAAAATAAAAGTTTCATTCAATACCAACAAACCCAGATGCCACCAATTAAGAGCAAAAGTAGAAACAGACAATTCAGGCCTTTTGTTGTTGTTTTTAAAAGTGGTTTTTCTATTAAAGCCATATACATACATATGATGCAGATCAGACTAATAATACACATTTCCAACTTCTAGTCTTTGTGATAGCACTCAGTTCTGTTTGCCAAGCAAAAGCTTAAATACAAATAAAAATCAGAATACCAAATGACAAATTCCAACCCTAAAAATTTGAACAAACCAGCAAATCATTTTCCATATCCCAATTTCCAATAATGGTGCTGTACATAAAGAAATAAACAAGCTAAGAAATATTTCCACTCATTTGCAGTGATACTTGACACTCAAGTGTTTTAGTCTTTTCAGAATATTAAGAGATAATTAGGCTATTTTTTGTGTGAAATGTTCATATGGTTATTTCATTTCCCTCCTTGCAAATCTCTCTGAGTGCTCTTGTGTGTGACTTGTGTGTGGCTTTCTCTGGAAAGAGCAGGGCCTGAATGCAGGAAGCAACTGCAAATGTAGCGGTGTTGGCTGTTGCTGTGCAGAATTTGTAGGCTTGAGCTCTGAACTGGAAGCTGAACTTTGTTGTAGGCATGGAGTTTCCATGAAGAGCACATGGGAAGAGAAGATGCTTCACAGGAGCTACAGATCTCCCTGGTACATGGAGTCACCTGGAGGAGTCTGAGACCAGCCAGGAAAGCACTGAGGTGAGAGGTGTGTGGTACTGACTCTGCTGGACTGGTGATCCAAAGGAAAATTTATGGGGTGGGCTTGTAAGTGTTATTTTTCTGTGAAATTTGTCCCATAGCACAGCAAGACCGCGGGGTCTGGGCAAGGGGGAGCCGGGCTCTCTTCACAGCAACTTAGCTTAGGCTTTAGTGTGGTGTGAAATGCTGCCCTTGTGCTTCAAACACCTCATTCTCTTGCAGCAGTGTAGGTCCCATGGAGTTCCATTTGGGTAAATGGAGTAAATCTGGTCCTGGGGAAGGGGCACTGCTTTGGGGCATTCAGATATAATGAAACACACAGAGCACATGTGGCATTAAACATCCATTCACACATACTACCCCTTGGCTGGCATTATGGAAGTGCTCACTCAGGGTCATCCTTCCTTTCCAAAAATAAACCTGGGACTGATTATAGATAGCTTTGCATCAGAATCATGTGAAACTCGTGGGTTTGAGTTCAGAGGAAACGTGGGAGGTTCTTGTTATGATTTTAAGTTCACTTGAATTTGAAACTCAGGATGAGACGTAGGGAGGGGAAGACTGAACACAGACGGATCCACAAGAAAGAATACATTCAAACCAAGCCTTGTGAAATGCAACTGCCAATGGCTTAAGAAGAAATCCTCACTCAAAACACTAAAACAAATCAAAACACATTCCTCTCTCTTAGAAGTCTGACTCTTAATGCTATCAAATATCCCTTTTTCCACTCTGGGCAATACCATTTTTTTAGGGAAAAAAACCAAAACAGAAAAGAAAATGCACAATATGTTACCCAATGTCCCTATAGCAGCTCTAAAAAGCAGAGGAAAAGTATGTTTTAATTAATTTATAAACAAAAGATTATTTCCTGCACTGCCAGCAAAAATCCTGTGTGCCGACAAGGTTCTGGCTTCAAACATTATCAGCAACTGGCAGGATGAGTCCTTTTATGTAAATGAATTCATTATTATTAATTTCTGCTGGTGCTGAACGATTTATGAACTGCTTTTCGAATATGGAAAAGTGGTTCATGAATCAGAGGGGAAAAAATGTTCAAAAAGTCCTGGGTCGATAAATAACAGTAGTCATTCATGAATCCCGCCCATGGTGTCTTTTATCTTCAGTAGGGAGAAGATCAAAATGATAAAATAGTAATGTGCCAACAAAAAAGGATTGAATGGGCAGAGACTGGTAACATTGTCCTCTCCCAGCCTTAATGGGCAGGGATGAATGGTGACAGACTATCCTTCACTAGCAAGCAGCCACAGACTGTGATTCTCCCAAGGTGAAGTGCTCCTTTTTCCTGCCACACAGAGCCAGAATAAGAGGGAGCTGCTGAGCAGAGCCCCATGTGTGCCCCTGCCCCACAAACATGCACCAGCTGTGGTCGAGGGATGGGGCTTTGCCATCGCAGCCGTTTCTCAAGGAATACACCCTGCCCTGCACAGACTCTGTAATTGCAATCCTCCCCAGCAGCCTCCTGCTTCTCCCACGTCTCTTCCACCTCATTACTGATAGTCCTCCTGGAACTGGCATGGCACCCAGTTCTTCTCTGCAAGGGAGTGCAGCACCAATTGGATTTTAAAGACTCTCATTCTAAGATGAAGAGAGATGAAAAGTACTTGATTGAATGTGAGAAATCTGGCAGCTGTTCACTCCTGTTCTCTGAGCACACCACCAGCCCTCATCAGACTAGAAGCCTTCAGGATAGCACAGTGTATACAACAACTGACATTGGCCTCGCTTAATGGAGACATAGCTTTTCATCTGTATTTGAAGAATCAGGCTGAAAATCGAAATATCGTATATGCCAGGACCGAGCGTGGTCATAGAAGTGGTATTTTCTCATTTAGGATCTTCTCTAATGTGCTACTCAGCACAGAGAATTGGGCCAAATTTATCCCCAATGTAATTTCGTTAAAATCACAAAGCTGTGCCCAGGATGAGTTTAGCCCATTATTACTTCAATGCTAAATGTAGGGCAACTCTATAAAAACAGAGTAGAGAAGGCCATCAAAAAATCTGTTCTCTAAGTAGTTTGTCTTTCTACAGTTTCAATATGCAAAGAAACTACAGCTGCATATCATAATTGTTTGCCCTTAAATAGCTTTGCTCAGCTAAGAATTTCAGAGTCTTTTCAGGTGTTAGTCGACACATCCTGTGAGGTATGAGGCGTTAGCACTAAGGGTGAGGTAAAAGAATGAAAAGCTACATGCCCAAGGTCTTGAAAAGATTTTGGCAGACTCAGTAGTCAATCGAGAATAACTGATGACTTTTCCTGTGGAACCAATAGTCAAAGTATCTTCCAGCAGAGGAAAATAAAATGACAGACTTGTAGCTGATATTTATCCTTGTTCTTATGTATAATTCAAACTTGTATTTTGACCATTTTCTTTATTTCAGATTGCCATGGGACAAAATTTTGTGCTTCTGAGCTCAGCAATGAAGTTTTAATCACCCAGATATACATCTTTCCACGATATATATTTTTCTGTCTACCAAAGACATAATGGCTGCTCCTTTTATGGGAAACCAGGATTTAATCCAGTAAGTCTGTGAGAATCAATATTCTTGTGAAATGACACCATGTTGAAGTTATTTTATGTTATGTTGATGGTTAGCTAATTTTGTAATGGAGACATTTCTTCTAGAAGCAGACATAGTATAATTTAGTGGTAAAAACGTCAATCACAAGGGGTTGAACACTTATGTCAGGGCAGGAAGAGGGCAGATTTATTGATGGAAATGTATCTATATACTCTTTGTGGCACTTTGACCTGAAATATCCATTTCGGTTATAATTTTGTTTTGTGAAAATGACATCAACTGCAATCACTAATGTAAAAGTGACACTGGAATGCTTTGTTCCAGAGGCCTGATTTAAAAAGTCTTGCTGCTGTTTGTTATAGTAACAGCTTCTCAATAGCAAGGAATTAAGGTACTCATTTAACTGCTCCTTTTCTCTCTCTGTTGAACACCACACTGTTCTTTTTTTTTTTTTCCCTACTGTTTAATATTGTTTAGATAATAAATATATAGCTTGTTTCATAATGACATTGAGGTAACTAAGAGAAAGGAGGCAGGTGCTCTGGCTGGTACTATATGTGGATATATTTTTGTATGGCTTTTCTTCCTAATGCCAGTTAACCACCCACCCAAAGCCATAAAAAACATCAATAGAAATGGGTAGGAGAGGATGGAATAAAATAAGTACAGAGGTTGAGAAAGAAAAGTGACAAGGAAGGAGACAAAGAAAAAGCACAGTGCAGAATACAGGGAAGATAGGAATGTCTTGTTTGTGACTTTAGTGGTTTTTGTCTGGGGTTTGTTTCACAAAATCCTCATCAATTCAATGGGCTCTTGTATTCTTATTTCAGCTCTACAATGGTGTAACTAAAAACAGAATCTGGCCAACCTCAGCTTAAAGAATAGGAAAATATCACTAGGAGCAATGTGAATTTTACGGAGGAGCTGTGCTATCCAGTGAAGTACTGGCTATTGTCTATTTTCTGCTGCACTATGCTCCCCAAAAAGAGTGCCTTGTATCAAATAATATCATGACACCCTAATTAGTAAAGGCTTAATCTCTGGGCTAATCCTGAGAAATCTGGACTTTAGTGTAGAGTGATTCTAGCACAATTGAAATTTTAATTTATTATAACTAAGGATGGGGTGTTTTACCAGTAACATACACTCCATTCAAGCTCTCCCATCTTCTGTCCTTCCATTTTCACCCTTTGCATGACTATCACGAAGAGCTGACAGCTCACTTTTCTCTAGCAATCACGTTTTTTCACTGAGATGTACAAAATCCATAATCTGCTTTGTAAATCTTCATTCTTGGCTCCTTTTCAGGCAAACAAAATGACAGAATCGGACACCATCCAATGTCCTGCTCTGGTGAGTCACAATGATTTTATCACTTAAATATAGAAACCATTTAAAGTCTGGGGAGATCACAACTTTCCAGCAGGACAAAAAGTGGGAAATTGTCCCGTATTTTAAAGCCATGATCCCCGAAGTTGTTTCTTTTGAGTGCCATTCAAGACTCTCTATAAAGTTGATTCATTGGAGAGTCCTCAAACAACCAAATTCTGCTCATTAGGGAATGCAGAGCACTGCTCATAACACCCCTACCATGGGATGGAGTGATAAATCATAGGTACTAATACAACAGGATATTTGTTTGCATGCTATCAAGCACAGCCAGGCAGCTTCTCCATGTGGACTGGGAGAAGGTAGGAGGGGAAAGCATCTGATCCTCCCAAAAGTTAGGACTACTGAGCAGTCCCAGTGTGGTCACTGATTTACACACTGAAGAAGAATAAAAATAAGACCGAAATTAGGTTCAGTTTCACACTTTGCCAATCAGATCATGGGTAGTTTGTGCTGCAGAGAAATGCTGACTGGCAAGAACAAACTCATTATTAAAATAAGAAAAATGTAGCTAATGTTTTGGGTCTTTGATTCTGTTTTAAAGCAGAATTTTTGTTGTTTTTTCTTAACCCTAGACACTTTAGTTCTGCCTATTTGCATAGGTAATATTGCCATCATATTTATTCACACTGCTCATAAAAGAGCACATCACAAAAGCGCCTGGAAAATAAAACTCCAATGAGAAGGGACCCATCAAGTTTAAATGGAGGTTTATATTGCAGCATTATGAGACAGAGGCTTCCACATTTGCAGCTCCCATGGCAGAAAGTGAAACTCTAAACAATTAAAGCAGCACAGACATCCTGCCCTAAAGGACTGTAAGCATTTAAAAAAGCAGCCATGACCTCTCTTTACTGGGCCTGTTTTCTATTTAATTTACAGTCTTTATTAGCCAAGAAAATCTTGGCTGGATCTTAGTCAAAGTGATGAATATACAAGCATTTTGATCTACAATTTGGGGCACTTCAAAGTATTCTTTACTTTATGATCATTTGTAACCAAGGTCAGAGCTCTGGTGGTAATTTAGATACCACCTAAACATATTTATAATATAAAAATTGCTTTGCAGTAGCATGCATAGTGTCCTTTCTATTTTTGTTCACAGTAAGATTGGAGTTGCAAATGCTCAGGCTCTCCAAAAGTTACTCCTACAAGTTTGTGTAAGCAGCTCCATGCCTAGGTTTCTTTTATTCAGTTCCCACAATGACACACAAAAATTGAGCATATATGTGTGACAAAAAGAAATGGTTTGTTTTCATTGATTTATTGAAATATAAGCTTACTAACTTTGTAGGGAGAAAAATTAAACCAAAAAGCCATAACATGTTTAAAGGGGAGTTTTTGTTCTTTTTGTCATCCGTTTTTCTCATTTTTCCATATACTTTGCTTATGCACTAAGGTATAACAAGTCTCAGAAGTGTTCCCCTGTTCAAGTACAGAGACTCTCATGCCAGCAGCATCTTGCAGAACAAAAACTAAATCACTGTGATCACTGTTTTAGCACTGTCATCTCAGGTTCTAGGCCCAATTTTTTTCTAGATATTGTGTCTTTCTAGACATTATGTCTTTCTACATCTTTCTCTCTAGATTTATGCTTGCTAGGACAAACCTTCTGATTCTTGTACTTCATGTCTGACCCTTTGACAAGCACAACCCAAATTTAAAGCCCAGCATTGAGTCCTGGTTTCTCCAGGCTTGGCAGGCACTTATCTTGCCCATTTTCTCTGACTCCTCTGCAGGGGTGCATTTTCAAAGTTCGTATTGTATCATGTCCCTCTTCCACCATGCACCCTTTCATCAGCTCCTTCTTTTCTCTTGCAGCCAAAAACATCCTGTGGATATTTTAAGGCCTCCATAGGCTCTCCCAAGTCTGTTTACCCCTATCACTTCCACAAGGTACTGACAGATCAATCTGTATCCATCACTCACAACAGATTTTTGTTTGAAAAGTTGATTTTTTAAAATTTTGGACTGTAGTCATTTTGTTTTCTTCTGCAAGGGCCCACTCCTATAAAAATCTGCCAGCTACCAAACTTGCCCTTCTTCACATCCTCCCTTAAAACTCTCCTCTGCTATGACACCTTAAAAAAATGATAGTGGTTAAGCAGCTGATGTGCTGTGACTGCATAGTGATCATAATTATCTCCCAGTTACCTTGTCATTTCTGCCCCTCTCCCCATCTGTTTGCTGTCGCTTGTCTTTTGCTTAGATCAAAGACTCTTTGGGGTACAGACCATGCCTGTGATTCCTGTGCACTTGGATACCATCCTGAGCAAGGAATCTCAGGTTCTAGGCACTACTGCGGTGCACATAAATAAAAATTACTGTTTCTAAGGTAGAATCCTCTGCATTTTTGTATGCATAAATTATAGCCACATCCTGTAATCCATTTTTCAGGCTAAACAATTGACTTCAATGGGAGTTGAGCCAGGGCAGGAGTTGGCCTATAGTCTTTACTCAAAACAAGCAACATAACAAATTATTAATCACCCTAAATAGAGACTATCACATTCAGTGTTGCAATCCTACCTGTGGATAAAATAAACACCTTTCCAGAAACCTTATGACTTTTCTCATTTACACTAGGCCAGGCTGCTCTTAAGAAAACTATTGTCCTGCAGGGGATTACAAGATTGCAGTGACTCCCTGGTTGTATTCCCTTCATGTTGATTGCTTGGAGGTTGGCAAAGGGTGGTGAATACCCAGCAGAGTCAGTTGTAGGCCACCCTGTCTCTACCCAAGGGGTTGAGAAGCAGTTCTTCCTTCCCATTCAATGTTTTTATCTCCCACTAGGGCAACACAAAACTTCTGGGGGCTGTAGTTTTGAATGTTTTTCTGAATTTTGATAATATACCCAAATATATCATTATCCATATTGCAACCATAGCCTGAAAGCTGCTGTTTATAATTCACCAAAGTCTTGGGGAATCAGTTTGGCCCGGAGGGGATCTGGGGATGAATCTCAAGCTCTTTGTACGTGCTTGCAGCAGAACTGTTGGTGGGAGAGGTGGTTACAGGGGCCACTGTCTCCTGTGCAGTTCCTGAGGAGCGACAGCTGTGTGCTTCCTCCTGTGGAACTTGGAAGAGCTGCAAAGGAGAGGAAAGCCAAAGCCAAAAATAAAAACATGCGCAAAAGCAACGAGTAAAATCTGCCAGATTCAAAGAGCTGTTGTACTACTGGAGACCAGCCAGAAATCTCTGGAAGTCCCCTATAAATGCAGTGGCTTGGTTGCAATTACTTCCCCCCACACCCCACCCCTTCCTTTTCCAGGTGAATCTTGTATAAGGCAGACTGCAAAAAGCACACACACTTTTTTTTCCCACAGTATGATGTTTGTTTTACAGGCTTTCTGCCTGAAAATATGTTTTTCTCCTCTTCTCTTGCAAATTTTGGGGCTTCCTAATCTGCTGCTGAGTGAAAGTGAGACAAGTCTTAACATCCTCAGTAAATCCAGCCTGTATATGCTTACTTTCCACCCAAATTGATTGTTATTTTAACAAAGTGTTAATCTTAAATAAATGTTCATAGATCAGGTTGCTTTCCACTTTCTGCCAACGTTTGGGTCATTATATGCTGGGCTGTAAATGAACCATGCAGATAAGACCTAATGTTAAATATCTAGGACTTCTTTATAAAGGGAAAGAGGCAGGAAGGATAAGGATCTCCTTGCTTCAGGCCATAAGATGGCTATTGACTTTCTAGCACTGGGAAGGAACCTTCTGAAGCATTTTCTGTTTGCCATCATCAGGAACAAGGCGCTGAATTAGAAGCACAGTTGATGCTGGTCTGGTTCAAAACCCCCCGATTTCCATTGGCATAAGGGAAGTGCTTGTAGCAAAATTAGTCCAGTGGAATATGCAAACAGAAGTAAATTCCAGGTTCCTCCCTAGCCTTTTATAAAAGGACATGGCATTTTTTTTCTAGAAAAGGGAGTTTGGGTTTGTGGTTTTGGTTTTCTTTTTCCCTCAAAGGACATAGGAATTGCATAATTTTATACTGAATTCAGTTTTTACTGTATTCTCAGTAATTGGTCTCTATATACATATATTTTAGGGCTTCTTTAGTCAATTCTTTCTGTGTTATTGAGGAGAAATTTATCTCAATATTTTGAGTGGAATACTACGGTAGATCTAAAAATTGCCTGTTCTTTCCTATCTGGGAAAAGCATGCAGTACTGAGTAGATAAAGCAAAACTTCATATTTATTTTAGATAATTTAGTCTCTAATTATACAAAAGTGATGTGAGAGAGATACACAGAATCTGACCCAGAATTATGACTAGAAAATAATAATATTATCCTAATTAAAAACCATATAAGAGTTTATTATCCAGACTCAAATCCCTGACAGACTTGTATGCTCAAATAATCGCAGCATTTGCAGGCTAAAGATTCTGTAAAAGTTTCATGGAAAAAAAAAAATCCCTAATGAATTCTCAGTGTTTTTTAATATTGTGCCTCTTCAACAACAATGATGGCTTTTGGGGACTCTTGCTCACTTATGGGACATGTGGGTCATTCAAAAGCTTGAATATTCATTATGAGATGAGCTGGAACTGGATGTGCAATATGTTTGGTTGAAAACTAAATTTTATGTAAATTCTGCAGTGATGTTTTCTGGCTCAGTTAGAATCCATTCTACTGTTTATCTTTATACTAATAATGGTCTCTTGGGCTTCTTTTTAAGCCTCTCTGTATACTTTTTTTTCTTTTAAAATGAAAGATGAAGATCCAAAGAAAACAATTTTTAAAGATAGAAATAGAAACACTAGGTAAAAGGAATTAGCAATGCAATCTCTGCATATATTATGTGGAAATCTACGGCAAAATTGCAGCTTGGAATTTTATTCCTAGGACATTAACTGTTTCATGTTTGAGCAGCATTGCTGCTCCGATTCCCCATTTTTTCAAAACCCCTTTGGATCTGCTTTTTTAATCTCTTTCTGGATATTTTTGTAATATTTATTAAAATATTCCTTCTCCAGAATGATAAATCCAGTTGTCTGGAAGAAATAAAATCTGTGGCATAGCTCTGAAATGAGAATTAACCTTGATTACTACAGTAATTTACTAATCAAAACTGGAGACCTGCTAATCAAGCCTGAATTACCAGCTGCTTGATTTTTATAGTGACATAACCAAAATTGAACATTTGGTAAACAAGGGTCTTATTTATGAGGGGGAAAAATTTGGCATATGGCCATATTCATCTTAATATATTTCTCACTATATTGTTGTGATTTCTTTATCAGCTGACATAGACACCCCCTTCTAACTTAAGCCATCCACCTTACCCCAAAATGGTGAACACTGAATTTTCGATTACCCTGGAACTGGAGTCAGAGTAGCCAATTTCTCATTTTAAGAGGTTTTCTGATCTACCTGTTGTTTTTGGACCAGGGGAGGAGAATGCCTGATGTATCACGGTAGCCTTGTGTTACAGGGCTAGCCAGAGAGCACCTTGGAATAAAGGAAGCGGAGCACTGGAAGCAGGAAGGAGAGGAATGGAGAAGTGCCAGTGAGCAGACAGCTGGGGAAAGCTGCAGGAGGAAATGACAAAGAGCATCCATGCGGCGCTGGTGAGCCCGGGGCCGAGCGGGACAGAGGCACAAGCCCCGGGGGAAATGTGGCACTGAATCCCCGAGGGAGAGCCTGCCGAGGAACCCCCGGCCGCTCCCGTGAGTGCATGGACAAAGCGCCAATTACTGCAGCCTAGCTGCTGGGGCTGGCATTGTGAAAGTGTTCGTCTGCTTTCTCTAAGTGCAACTAATTTCATGTTTTTAATAATTTTTTTTTTCGGCCTGATTTCTGTTCATTTTTTCAGCTCCCAGATGGCATCCTGTATCCACCGACACAGAAAATAATTTCCCAGTATTTTCTTTAATGAATGACCTATTATGAACAAGCAGGAAAAACCCATATTGTGCAATTCTTCCACAGAAAAACTGATCCTTAATATAAATGGAGAAAAGCCCCCAAAATGGGAATCTTTTTTGTTGTTTGAGCTGTGCTTGGTATTTCATTAAGGTGGCTCGTGTGGGTTTTTTTTAAAGTCTTGTTCAATTGATATTGTCATGGGTAATTGTGCTGTTAAAAAGGTAAAGAACAGAAACACAAAAAGATTATTTCTAGAATAATGTTTACAGCATGAAATTCTCAGCTAGTCAGGCTCTTTCCCATTCTCTGCTTGTTACTTTAGACCTAATTCCCCATTCTCTCAATTCTTAGCACAGAAAATATATACGAAAGCTAGTGCTGCTTCCATTTTTTCACCATCTTATCTCACAAACCTGAAATAATGTTTTCCCTGTAAGCCTTAAATGTACTTACACCTAACAGGAATGAAGGGGAATGGGGATGAATTAAAATTGTTCAATGGTTTATAGCCAGGCTAAACCTCCAAGAACACCAGTTTGTGGTCATTGTATGTTTAGACATGACCCTGCAAAGCTTCCAGGGGCCACAGCTCAGCATGGGCCAGGCTCCCCTGCAGCAAGTGCAACCCAAATCAGAGCAGCGAAATCCTGCTGGGATCCACAGTCAGTCTTCAGAAGGGTTTTAAGTACCAGGAAAATGTGAGCAACCACAAGCTAAAACAGAGTGCTACTCCTAGTTATTGTGTACTCTTGGCAGGAGGACCATCCATGAGGATAAAGATTCCAGATTTCAGGAATGGATTCTCAGGCAATGATTTAGAACATTTGAAGGCCAAGGAAATAAGAGTGAAACAAGTGACTTAGAGTTAAGCGAGGGGGGATATTTCCCCCGACCACTGGAATACGACTCTGCTCCGCTCCAGTTCCCATCCCTGCTTCTCCCTAAAGCCACAGCTGTGCACCCAGAAACTTGCCATCAGAAGGACTCAGCATTGCTTCATGTGTTTAGGATGACCTTTCTCCACCATCAAAACTTCAGAAGCCCAAGAAATCCACCTGGAAATCTGGATAATTTCAGACTGCACTAGGACCTAACAGGAGCTCCAAAGAGGACATGAAGTCACAGAGGAAGAAGTACTTGAAAGGAGGGACTGATGGCTTTGGAGGGAGGGCAGAAGAAAAGTACAAAACCACAATAGAAGTGGTGGCAGAAAAACTGGGAAGAGGGAGCAAAAATGGTAAAATGACTCCATAATGCTTTACTGGCTCTAAAGCAAGGGAAAAATATAAAAGCATTCATTTATTCTTTTTCAGCCAAAGGAAAAAAATAGGGCATAAAAAGAGAAGAAAAAAAAAGTACAGAAAGTAGAACATGTGAAGAAAAAAGCCAGCAAAGGAAGAGGAAATTAAGAGAGAGGAGAAACAAGTGCTGGAAGTAAAGGACTGGATGGTGGGGGAGGAGGCAGCACAAAGAGATCTGATGAACAGGGCTTTTAGGTAAGTGAATTTTATTTGTATATGTCATTTCCTACTTTTTATTGCATTTCTCTGGCAACCATCCCACAGTTCCATAACCTATGGGTGGGTGGGAGGAGGTGGCTAAGAGGGCAAAATGGTAGTTTTTGGCAGAATATTGACATGACTTGAGTCAAGTCATTACTTGTGGTTGTCATTAGACAAATAGTGAAAGTGGGCTAATGGGGCAGGTGTTTATGAATCCTACAGGCCAGAGAAGGCTCAGTTTTCACAACCTGACTCACACAGAAAGGGAGAGGCCCAAATGATTCAGTGCAGTGAAAGCAATGGCGAGCAGTGATTTCAGCACTGCAGAGGCCACAGGGACTTATTTCAGATTTGCAGGATGGTTCTGTCAGGTTGCTTCAGCCTCTCAGCAACTTTGGAAGGTGGGCACTGCATAGGTTTCTGTATTGGGGACTTCATTTCTTGCTATCACTGGATGGAATTATTTTTCTGTAGTGCAAAATGAGACCCTAACGTACAATTCTAGGGAAAAATATGACTTTCATGAAAAATGTTCTGAAGTCCATCTTTTCTGGGTACTTTTGTTTCTTTTTGCCCTCTGTTTGACTCTCTACAGGCTTTTCCCCTTAATTATCTTGAATTTAAAACGGAAACATTTCTAAAACATACAATGTCAAATAAAATGAGTTGGGATTTTTGAAGACTTTAGAACACACGCAGTAGCTGCCACCCTGAGTCAGACAAAATATCCAGTGTTTTCCCTTTGAGAGTGAGAGGAGCAAATGTCTGGGGAAAAAGTGTATGAACTCTGATATATCTCTCATACAGAGCAATCCTTCTTCCCCTGTGTGCTCCTGCCCTCTGAAGATCAGTGTCAGAGACATTTTGATTTGGAGGCTGGATCTTGATCATCATGTTTAGTAGCTAGTGATGGATTTCATTTCCATGATTTCATGTAATCCCTTTTAATGGTCCATTTACACTTTTGACCTCCACACCATCCTATGGCCATGAGTTCTGTAATTTCATTATGCACTGTGAGGATAAAATACCTCTTTTGTTTGTTTTAAGACTGATGCCTGATCATTTAGTCCTAGTCCTTGCATTTGAAAGAACTGATAAATAATGTCTCTACATGTTAGAAATCAGGCTTTTGAAATAAAAAAGCCTCTTTCAATTGTAAAGCCTTGTGATCAGGCAAGATCCTCCTCCTCCTCTTGTGAATCCTTCTCTGAAAAAAAAGGAAAAATTCCCAACTCCAACTGCAGCACGATGAAATTAAAATTAATTAAAGCAAAAGTAGTTTTACAGTGTTCATACTGCACAGATAAGTAGCCTTAGTCTTATTTTATATGTCCTGCATGGTTCCCATCTCGTGTCACATTACGGTGTTCGTTTCAGTTCCATAGATGTGGAATAGCCCATTTTAAGGCCATTTTCTGCAGCCCAACTATTAAATCATAAGCACAGTAATGGGAGAATATGATCACTGAGTTCTCTGCAAGTGCAAGAAGGGGAAGGGCTTGGAAAGTCAATTAAAAGATAGGAGTAGGCTTTGTACAAGACACCTGAGCATGGACAGATAGCAATCTTCAGTGCAGTGGACTAGGGTGTGAACATACCAGTTTCCATGTTCTTACAGCTGGTAGCTGTCCAGCATCCTCTCTGCACCACCCCCAGTCCTGTGTTTTGTGTGTCATTCCAGTCAGATTACTGAGGAGAGACAAAGGACAGATTCCAGGATAAAAATCAAAACTGCTCTGGAAATGCACTGTGTGTGGCAGTATCTGGAGCAGCAGTGAGAGGTTAACAAAAAGAATTTGACTCTAACCCAAGAATCAAAATTAATGTCAGAGAATTTAATGCAACACAAGGTGTGATGGAACAAAGACTGTTGGGGGGTCTCGTTTTGTTCAGTTATGACAAGCAATATTCAGCACTTTAAAAGAAACAACAGTGTAATGGTTTTCACCGAATTGTATGAACAAACAGGATAACTTTAACAAATATCACAAAACATGTTACAAATCAATTGTATTGAAAATATATTAGGTTTCTTTAAAAGAAAAGATCAGAAAAGGAAGCAGCACAAGCAGGAGGAGAGACAGCACACAAAGATTTACTTCTGAGTGCTACAAAATATTGAACTAAAAATAACATTAAAGATGAAATTTGCAATGAATCTCAAGCTGCTAAATTCCCAAAGGCTGGGTCTGCCAAAGGCTCTGTTGGTTTCCTCTGTTCTTTTCTGTCTTTATTTAAATATTTTATACAGTTGTCTATGTTCATGTGTAGTACGAACTGTCATTTATATTTCAGTCCACTCTAAAATGGATCTTAGACTATCTCAAGCTGTGCACTGCAGTGAGGAGTTTGGAACTGAGAGGTAAGTTGAACTGGTAGGGACAAATGAAGACTGATATTTAATGTAGTTTTTGTGTACTTATATTTTGCTGTCATGTATTTTGCCTTAAAACTGATTTGTAATTTTCTGCATTTTGTGACATTATGATAAGATGTGATGCAAGTGGGGTTTCCATTTAGCAAATGCATTGATGTATTTTTGAGTCAGAGTGGTTGAATTCTGAATTCTGATCTTAGGCTTTCATGTCTAGCAGTAACAACACACAAGTTTGGATCTGCAGTCTTAAAAGCTTCTCCTTGTGCTTTGGACTTTCCAAGGTAACCTTTTTAAAACAAGACAGTCTTGAGCTTATTTTAGATTCACTTGTGTGATAGGCCCACAGGGTGCTAAGCATCCTCACGTCTCCATTGTCTTAGGAACACAGGGCACACCTTAGCCAGAAAAGCTGGGACTTACCGTGGAGCTGGATCCGCCACCTTGGGAAAGATTCTCCCACCCTCTTGGTGTGGGGGGAGGAAGCAGGGGGACCTGTTCTGTCCCCGCAAAGACAAATTGCAGCAGTCGTGGTGGCTGGGGCACAGCCAGAGCTTCCTAATTGCTCCCTGCAGGCTGGGACCCCCCCGGGCTGGGCTGGAGCGGGCACTGCCAGCAGGGGTGGCACCGACCCTGCTCCATCCCTGCAGGAGGAAGCGTTCCCTGAAGGGCTGGGGATGCTGCTGCTGCTGCATCCTGACCTTAGCTCAGTCCTGTTGCTGATACTCCGTGCTATCTGTTAGATTAGCTAAGAAAGGTTCAGATATACTAAGGTGGGATTTTGCACTTCTTTTACACCAGCATGAGGAAGAACAAAATTCGTAGTGTTGGACTCCGTTTCATCAATTTGTATAAAAGAAAGAATTCTTAAGAAATTGTGTTGCTTTCTTGCTTCCAAACAGTAAATCATGCAGAAAAAAAATTTTAAGTAGTGGCTATGAGATTGGGAAGTCTAAGAAGCTTTTACTGCTTGGGAGCTTTGACTATTAAAAATTGATAAATTGCCATTGAAATACAAGCAGCTCCACAATATGATAGATCAAAGTTCATTTTTTTCCCTAATGCAGAGTTAACATGAGCAGGCTTACTTTTTGCTCATCTTCTTTGCAGATCAAAAACGTTCCTTTCTTTTTATTTGAGTGATCAATTTACTAGAAGAGCTCAATGTATATGTTGTGACTGCAGTAAAATTCTTATTCACAAGCCCTTAAGTACTAATATAGCTCGCTGGCATTATGCAAACCTCAGTACATCTCAGCACTGCTGTCCAAAGTGGATAGTGTGTCTCCTCCACATAACACAGGTGCAAATTGATTAGTTATAGTTCGTGAAGTGATATTTCTTAAAATATTTTGACCCCATTATTAAAAAGCTAACTCTTCTCAGTAGTACTTCTACATTAAGTTAGCAGAAAGACTTCAGAATGTTGTGTTTTAGTGGATGGTATTCCATAGAAAGGACTCAAATGACTGAATGTAAACCTTGGAAAGACACTTTGCTAGTAACTTTTTTAGAAATCTATTAATTGCATGTCAGTGTAGCTATATGAGTTTTTCTCTTTTGTGTATTAAATATCTCTTATTACTTTCTAAGCATCTATAAATCCACTCTGTGGCAGTTTGTATTTTTTGAAAACCTTTTAAATTAAGTAACACAAAAATATGTAATGAACATGCAACATTAAACACTTTCAAGGGCAGCAAATATGATCACATCCTTCAGAAAATATTTCTAAAATGTGTGATTTCCAACCCACTAACTTACTTGTAAGTTGGGTAAAAGCTGCAGTTGATAACAAGGTCTTGTGTATCTGGATCTTTGGGAAAACAGTGTCTGCCAGTATAGCTGGAAGAGACAGACATTTCTATTTTTAAGATAGTTCTGTAAAGAAAATCCTCTGTGGGTGTCCACACTTGGCAGCTGATCTCAGGCCTGGCATGGTGTGCACACACTGCCACAGCTCCCATCATCCCAGGAGGAGAAAAATCCTGCATGTGGCCCCAAGAAGGTTCAATCCTGGGGAGCACTTAAGCACAAAATTAGTTTTAAACTTAAGGGACAATATATGTTAGATATAGACTTTGCTAAAAGATGCAGGATGAAATACATATATTATAGGAGGGATATAGTGTGTGAAAATAAACTGTATGAGAAAGCAACTATAGATAGCTGGGAAGGTAATAAAGAAATCCTTCGATTTCAGTTCAAGGAAAACTTAAATTTACTGTATTTTATTTCACAATAATCCTTCAGTCGTCTACCACAGTTTGTGTCTGGCCATGAAATTTTCATCTATGTAGCGTTATTCTTTGGCATGTAAAGATTTACAGTCTCTGAGCCTGATTTGGCTCATCTTGGTGCTGATGACAGAAATTCCAACTTTGCTTTCAAAAGGCATGATTGAACCAGTTAACATTTCTTTCAGCCTTGCAGAAGGACATATTGCTTGTTTTATATCTAAAGTATGCCAAAACAAAATTAAGACACTTTATGAACATTGCACGGTAAGTCAGAGGCACATATTCCTAAAACTCAGCATTCCTTCCCGCCTGCCTCTCCCTTCCCTGTTGCCCTGTGGTGGCGGGGCACGTGGCTGCAGCCGCTCTAACCCTGAGGCTAAAACCGAGACCGCTTACGGCGGTCAGGCACCGAGCTTTAACAACTCACTCTGCACTTAGGGGGAGAGCCCATAATCGTCCAGCTCCCTGATCTACATGTTCTTTATGACTGGTTCACGGTTTCCCCTCCGTATTTTATGTATAAAGTTGTTAATATTCATTTTCCTTAGTTAATACGTAGAAGTACTAGAAACTTCTATGCTACTTGAACCGCCATTGGTTCCTTTCCCAAGTCCCTCCTCTGTGTTAATCCCATTGGTTCCCTCAGCTTCAACCCTGTCTCTTTCCCCTTGTCCCATTGGCTGCATTCCTTATCCCCGCCTTTCCATCCCCCCTATAAAATCCCTGGCCACACTGAGCTTTTTTGGCTCCCCCTTCCGGGGCCCTTTACAGCTCTTAGTTCCTGATATATTCCCAATAAACCTTCTCCGTGGAACCCATATGAGGAGTCCCCTCCCTCTTTCTTCCTCTCTGCCTGTGCACACCCTCCAGTCAGCCAGGAGAAGCTCCTTTGGGTGAGCAGCTCACTCTCTACCCTTTTCGTGTCAGTGCCGCTTTGTACCAGAGGGTGCAGCTGGACCTCCGGGCTTCTTCTGTTGTGGCTAGCCTGCAACCCATCGCCCTGTTTTATACTGTACTTTTGATAATGTGTCTGCATTCCCACAGCAATATTCTTCTGGCACGTCATAACGTAATAGTTTTGAAATATGCTTTTCGTGTGATGTGTGAAAACATAAAATCTATAGATGTGCAATATACATGGATAAAAGAATTCCATATTACAATATCTAGCTACAAGCATAATAAATGGAAATTGATGAAAAGGGAATCTTTCTACTGCTGGGATTTTAAAGAATTAGACAAATGTGTATAGTTCAAATAGGCAGAATTTCTGCTTCTTGTCACAGAAAGAGCGATGAACATGTATCAGAAGAGAAAATCAGCTGCTGCTTGGTAAGTACCCTATGATTTTTCTTGACTGCTGCCATTTGGGCCCTACCAAGTCCAGTACTTACTGTGCTGATCAGGCTGCTGGCTCCTTCTCTGTTAGATCACTCAGAAAGACAGTTTTCTTAGAAAAACTAAAATTATGCCAATGCAATACCATCTCTTCAGAAATACTTTTATTAGTTCATTTACATTTCAAGCTGGAGCTAAATCAGTGTATTGGTGGAGACAATTCTTGGTCCAGTGTTTTCATGATGGAGGCAGAAGAGATTCCTAGAGAAGTGACACTGAATGCTGTTTTTCTCTTAGTTTTGTAGGCAGTCCCTGGATAGGGCAATATTATGTGAAGCAAGTCTTTGTGATCTATATATTTACGCTAAGTGATTTTAATTCTTATTTTTGTTACTGTTTTAAGAGTAGTAGCAGTAGTAATAGCAGAGGTAGGAGTATTATTGGCAGCCCCTCTGTCCAAAGAGCTCATTAAAGGACAGCACTCTGGAGATGATGCCCTATCTGACTGGAATCAGCGGGACACAGGAACTGCGTCCCATATGATGAATAACAAAAGAAAGGGTAGTTTACATTCTTTGATACATTTCTGCTCGATTAACCCCCAGTGGGATTTTACCCCTCCAGTCACATTTTTTTGTTCCTCTAATCTTCTTTTGTATTTGCTCACTGACCCCGAGCATGTATTTGACTTGTGACCCTATTTCTGTTAATAAAATACAGGCCATCTGACCAGCATTCACACCACTCCACTACAAGGTGATGATTACCTCATTGTAACTGCTGGGAGTTAGCAACTCGCAGGGTAAGGCTGGTGGTTGGGTGGCCTGGAGATAAGATAACCAATGAAGGCAGCAGAAGCAGTTCTGAACTGTGCCTTCAAAGCCAAACTGCAGATAATAAACTCCTTCAAAATACCTAATTCTATCCATAGAACTGCATCCCTCCTTATGTATTGTTCAGCTATTAATTAGTTGATAATGTTTAGGGGATCATGGCATGACAAAAAACAATTATAGCTATAATGTGGAAATTTTCAGTATCCGTATGGGTGGTAGCTTATAAAATCAAAATTACCCCATTTCCATTTTGAGTTATCAATTATAATTATATGTCTCATGAAGAAAAAATACATCAGCACTCAGTGGCAATAATTTCAGTATAGTGTTTTGAGGCTAAATTAACACCGGAAAGCATAGGTGATCTCTTTCTAAGCAAAGTAATATTTGTTTATAAAGCACTAGCAGAAAAGTAGGGCGGGTTTTTTAAAGAAAATACGTAGTAATGAACTTACTCATGCTTTCACCAAATCCTTAAACCATGAATCTTATGAAAGGCACTGCTAATTGTGTGTTACATGAAAAAGTCATGCCAAAGCCATTTATCAGATATGTAATCTGTGTCTCTGTTTTGTGACAGGAAGCCATTATTTCCACTGAAAAAACAAATCTGTTAAATTTGAACTATTAGATTACAGCAGGGTTAGGGCTGCTTCTGTGCTGTAGAGTCACATCAGGGTCACAGCCCAGTTCTTGAGATGTACTGCAAGAGCTTCATATCTGATTAAGACAAAAAACTGATAAAAATGTAATGCAGACTAACAATATGGAATTATCTGATGCAGTTTGGGGGGATAGGGGCAGGGGGTATAACATCATTCAGTTTATTTGCATATGTTTGTTCTTTCTACTGAAATCAATCTCTTTGAAGGAAGCAAGAAAACTTTAGAAAAAGAAAATATTATTAATGCTGGTAAGAGAACACAGAAGAAAATCTTTAGTAAACATTTCTTTTCTAGTGTTGATTATCATTCTGTCTAATGTTTATTTTCATAGTTTTCTTTGATCCAAACACAAATAACAATAAAGTTAGCTTCATTTCTTTGAACTAACAAAACTATAATGTGGCCAAATTTGGAACAAATTTTTAAGTGGCTTTTTTGTTTTTCTTCAAAGCCACATACCAGATTTATAGAGTAGATATTTGCATAACTTGCACTCTCTCCTGTATAGGAATGTTTCTATGGCTAGCAGTGATTTATCTGCTGTGGGCCTCCCTCTGCCTTTCCTGGAAGGCTGAGGGCTCTGAGCACCTGGACACACACTCAATACCAGTCCAGGGAGCGCCCAGGGCTTTGGGTCAGAATTCACCCCATGTCTCATGGAAGTTGCTGCAGTTTGTAGGGACTGACTGTAGCTCTGTGGGGCTGGCTCATGGGTGTAAGCCCAGAATGTGTCATTCCACCCTCCCTGCATCCCTAGCCCAGCCTCCACTGCAGCCAGTGAGCAGAGGGGCAGGGCAGGATGGCAGAGCACCAGGGCCCTGCCCATGGGCACCTCTGCCCAAGGGGAGCCCGGGGCACAGGTTCTACCTTTACCAGCTGCTCCCATCAGACTCTGACAGACGATTGTGTGCTGTAGACTTGGAAACAACCACATTCCTAAGGTAAATATTGTGCAATTGGAAAATATGTACTACACTATTTACCACAGTGCTTCAAGTTGAGCCTGCGTTGCTGGGGGTATTTTAGTCTGTATGTATTTAAAAACTCTGCCAAATCACAGATCTGCTCTGGAGACCTGGCAGCACCTGCTGAGGCAATGGTGAAGAGTCTGTATCTGTGATGGGAAGCATCTCTGTCACCCTCAGATTACAGCCAGCATGTATTCTGGCTGTTCAGTGCAGCCCTCCTGCATGCAAATACTGGCCCTAAAAGTGGTGGAAGTTATGAATAAAGACCACAAGGTCCAACCTCAGTCCATCAGCTACAGAAAAGCCATATGCTGGATAAACCGACTGCTTTAAGTTTTTTCAGGATATGATAAAGAAACATGAGAGATTCTCAGGTTCTCTAAAACTCAATATGTTTTTTGCTTTCCCATTACATCCCTGTGTTTGTCCCCCTGCTTAGCCTGGCTGAACAAGGGCATCCAGTCTAATGATTGATTGCCTCTGAGAGCACGTCCAAGTTTCGTTCTTAAATCAGCCAGCATGTGGTTGATGACAGGGACAAAGCCAACCCTCATCACTTCCTAAGCAAATAATCTTCCTCTTTATTGCACACTTTGATGAAATTATGATTTCACCATTGAAAGAAGTATCAGAGTTTCCACCAGGTTCAGGTGGATTTGGACGTTGACTTCTAGGTGCAAATGGCTTCTTAAAGGGTTACTTTTAAGTAAGTAGGTGTTTAAGTTCTTCAAAAGGTTATAAAAATAATAGCAAATGCAAATAACATGACATCAGGTATTGCTAAAAAGTGTCCCTAGCAAATGGGTGGTTTTAAGGTTAAATCAGAACTAATCCCAGTGACTGCAGGTGACTCACACTTGAGTAAGAATGAAAATTTGGGTTTTCAACTGTGTAGAAGAGTTTTGGCTGAGCCTTTTAATTTTCGTTGGGGAGGGGGGAGGTGAGGTGGGCATGTTGTTAGTTGGGAGTTTTGGGTTTTTTAATAAATAGAAATCAGCTGTTAACTTCTGTAGTTTGTTCTAGTCAAAATAAAGTACTTCTGTTCCTAGAGGAGGGAGTTCTGAAATGGTACCTAAAGGTCCTGCCTAAATGTGCAAAGCCCTTCCCTTTAAAAGATCATCTCCACTAAAAGCACAACCAAAAAACACTCCTCACTTAGTCTCCTCTTTTTTTTTTTTCTAACACTATGAAAACAGGAGAAACAGAGCTGATACTTTAATTATTGTGCAGTTCACTCCATATGAATATAGTTAGTAATATGGGACCGAAAAAAACTTCACACATCCAGGCTCTGTTTCCTCAATTGCTGGCAGAGGTAGCGTAGGCACAAAGCCCAGAATGAGTCCACAGCAACATCCACTGAAGATGTCCCAAGGAATAAAGCTTGCAAAGTTAGAGAGCTTCAGAATACCCATCTCTTGACAGAAGAGTGTGAATCAGAGCACTTCCAAAAGTCATTAGCTTTACATTCTTACTTAATTTTAAGTAAAAGTACACAGAAGTGCTCACGTGCTAGAAAAGGCTCTTCCTATTTTTTGTTATGGAAGGAAACAGAACTTTGGCATGGAGAAGCAGAGTCCCTTGTATTTCCTCATCCCCAAGACTGCTCAGAGCTAAGCACAAAATTGTTCTCCATGTTCTTCCTTCCTCCCTTTTTGAAAAAAAGTGTTTCTACCTTGCATTTCAGCTAAGATGAGCAGAAAGCCTTGCAGATGGGTGTAGAAACATCTGCCTGAGCCGGCAGAAGCCTGAAAGAGCAGCAGTGAGAAGTATCATGCTTGGAAACTCCAGAGGGTTGGCTATGCCTGTGTGAAAACTCAGCATGTGTTACAGCTCAAAATAAATGGGAATCCATGTACAAATAAATAGTATATAGCTTACTGTAGTGATGGCTGCATTTTGGAGGGGTGGTGTTTGGTTTTTAATATGCAACTAAATAATATTTAATGTTCTATTATTTTTATGTTCAGGTAAAACAAAATATTTGCAGTTATTGTGGGAATATTGCCACCGATGGCCCAGGCTGAGGTGGGTGCAAAGCTTTTGTGGTGCCTGGCAAAGGATGTGGATGATGTCCTGGCCCAGGTAATTGGTGTAGAATATGTCTGTCTTGAAAATTCTTCTTCAGAATGTAGCACCACTGTGCTCTTCACATCCAGAGACTGAAACAGGAGCTGTGCCTCAAAACCCTTGTGTTATATAGTCCCATGTTAATTCCTCTTCCTTTATCTCCAGTAATTTTCCTATGGTGAGTCTGGTCTCTCCCTTCTGCTCAGCAGGGGGGTGGTTGTTTTTTTCTTTGTTCTATTAACTTTGTCATAACTATTATCTACTATATTCACATAACAACCACTATCAAGCTACTAAACAGTTTTCAAGTAAATTAAATCCCCCTTTTTAGAACTATAAGGAAAGGGTTTTACTAAATAAATACATAAAGCTTCTCTTAGATCATGCAATAAGGAAACTGAATATAGAGCTAAAGTTTCCAGAACTTGGGAGGACAAAGGAGCAGTTTACTACAGAGCTTTTTCCCAGCACTCAGAGCTCTGATAGTCCTTAGAGGAAATAATAATTCTTTCTCTTTGTCACTCTTCTCTTGGTTTCTTTTGTTGTTTAGGATTAAAAAAATAAAAAGTGTAGGTACTACTTACAAGGCAGCTTCCTTGATGTTTCTGGTAGTCCAACCAAGGGACAAGATTGTGTGTATAGGAAGGGGAGATGAACAATTCATCCTGTAAAGGAATTAAAAACAAAAGTGGAAATCCATTGTAAGAAGAGTGGTGGGGATTATAGCTGCATGCTTTCACTAATGACTTTGCAAACATTTAGCCAGAGATAGCCCAGAAATCCAGTTGCACTTTATTTAATATTCAGATAAGGACCATTCACCTGCTGTTAAGCTACAACATCTACAATCATTCTTTGAATACTGATAATTATGTGAAGCAGACTCCCCTAGAGGCTGGTAGTCTAGTCTGGATTCACCTGGAATACAAAGATGAATAATATTGCATATTACATGCACCCAAGTAGTTGCAATTTATAGAAATGTCCATTTATACTCCTGAAAAAAAGATGTGTATTTCCCTAGGGGTACAGTATATGGTGATAAAAACCTGTGTGTGGGGACATTTTGGATTGTAACTCCTAGCGTGCCTGTTGATTAATTAATAAACAAATAAATCATTATATTTATCCAGATATCTCACTCCGAGCCCATAAAAAAGAAAATGTTAGAAATGAATTTTGTGTGCCTCGCCATAAGGAAGGGTTACTCAGAGAAACCAGAAATGAGTACGAGAAGTGGCATCCAAATGGCTCCGAGTTGATGTGTGTGCACATTTTTAAAAGATGAGTAGCATTATGAATCTGCTCTCTTTGCCTCCTCCTTTCCTCCTCTTTCTCCCATCAGGTGCCTTGTCCTTGTTCTCCCCTCTCATTTGCTGATGGCTGATAACACCTTATCTCCACCAGGGAAGCAACCGGGAAGTTTGCTCCTTCCTCACAAGACTGAGGGTATAATTAGAACCACGCACCTGCTCAGTCCTCCGGTGACTCAGTTAGTCTACATCCATGTCAAAATCCATGCTGTGAGGGTAATTTGATCATCTCACTTACTTTTTTTCATATACTTTATATGAATAAGCCACCAGAATAAGCCTCCATTGAGTTGGTTCAGTTTAATCTCACAAATTTGTGTCAACTCTTTGTTGCTAGAAGAATTTTATCATTTGATCTCATGGTTACGCTTTAGTAGACCTTTGTACTTATTTTATTTCACTCTCCAGAATACAAAATTCCATTTTTGTGTCAAAATCATCTCTTTATTATTATCTATTTATATTTCTGTGATACTTACAGACTTCAACTGAGATCAGGGTCTTGTTGTACGAGACAATACAGAAACATGCAATAAAAGAATTCTGGTCCCAGGAGCCTTGTAAGCTGAATAAAAGCTGGGAGAAGGGAAATATTGCCCCCATTTTACAGATGGGAAAGTGAAACTCTGACAGTCTTTCTGTACAACGCAGAGCAGTGTCAGACAGCAATAGTGAAGAGAGAGTTCTGAAAAAGCAACGAAGTCCAGAAACTGTGCAAAACAAAGGTGGATTTAAACCCTATTACACTGGCAAACATCCATGCAAGTTCAAATAAGTTATAGCTATACACTGGTTTCATTTGCACACTGAGCATCCCAAGGCTCCCTTGGCCTTCTCCATCCTTTGTCTCCCAGACCTCCCTTCAAAGGCAGATGACAACATTTTTTGATGCTACTGCCTTAGGCTCATAAGAGTTAGTTTGCCACTGCTTCCTCTAGCACTTAAAAAAAATTTACCTCGAGCCCTGCGATGCCACAGGGGTGTCAAATCTCTCTGACTGCAGCAGCTTCCAGGCTCAGCAGAAATACATCAAGGCTCTGTTAGACTCTCCTTCCCAACATCCGAAGGGTAATGCAATCTTTTTGTCCTTGAACTGAGCCTGGAATCTCCTGCATTAGAATACTTTCCCTCTGCTGCTCCCAGAAGACCCTGCAAGATCCCAGGGAAGCTGAAGTCAACTGAGGATATTCACTCAAGACCAAGCAGCAGAGCAGCACTTTGGTGTTCCCTGGAGACAGCAGAAAGGAGAGGAAATGATAAGTTCACCATCTCCCTTTCAGAGATGACTAAATATAGGAGGGGAGCCTGCCAGGAAAAGGGGGTGAGGGGTGCAGCAGTTTGTACAGAGGTGCTTGTGCCCCCCTCAGATCTGCTGAGCTGCTGCAGACATTGGCACACCAGCCTGCTGAGCTCGGTGTGCAGAGCCCCGTGAGCCAAACTCTTCACCATTCCAACTGTACCACTACAACACTGCCTTCTGACTAAACACCGGTTCAGACTAATTGTGAAGGATCAGATAACAGGAAAATATTTCTATTTGACAGTCTACTATTTTTCAATTGTTCCTCTGTTACATATCTAAGTAAACATTTGTTCCACTTATCATTTCTGAGCAAAAGACATGAATCATTTGACTAGTAAAACCACAACGACAGCTGTTGCTTATTAGAAACAGTCATCTTGTTCAAGGGCCTGCTATGGAGGAGTTCTTCAGGAAACTGTTTCTGCTTTTAGTGCTTTACAGTGCAACGAAAGCAAAGTTGTAGAAATTAGGGCATTTTTGTTTCACTTACGTGATTGGCAAAACACCCAGGCACATACACACACACACGAAGCAATCATTACAGCTGAGCTACAAGCCCCCAAGAAACAGGAAAATACTCACTTAAGAATACTACTAATGATATAATACTTATGGTCTTTGTGGCTTTTATACAGAGCTCTACATTATAGTGAAACAAAACCAGATTTAAGGGTCCCTTGGTAAGCAGGTTGTATGTTTGGGATTTTGGTGTAGGATATAATATTTATACCAGTTATTATGCATGTACCAGAAATATGTTTTGCCATTCATGGTTTTTCCAGCTCTCAGGAACAAATTAACCTTGGCTTCATAAAATCCCTAGAAGCCAGTCATCAGTGGTCACTACTACATTACTCTCAGAACAAGCTTCTTGAGTCAGTGACTTAAAAAAAAGAAGAATTTAAAAAATTCTGGTCAGGATGGAAAAAGCAGGGAAGGCAACAAAATACTTTTTAAATTAGTGGAAACAAAATAGGGAAAAAAAACCTTGGACCATGACGAAATCAAAAACAATTAAGTGAAACCGAGTCGGGTTAGACATAAGGATTTTTCCCTTCCTGGAGTGCTGGTTCAAAGGCATTCTAGATCATACGGGCCAAAATCTGATTGTTTCTGTGACCTGTATGGAACAAAATTGTGTTAAACAGAGGCCTAAGAGCTGGGCATTTTATCAGACAAAATCACTGGAATGGTATACCCTGTATGATGCTCTTTTTGTCAGCTTGGAAGGGAGAAGCCAAAGACTAAATGAGCGTAGAGACTGCACTGATCCCAGCAGAGCAGAGGGGAGGAACCTTGGCAGGGCAGTGGAGAGATGCTACCAAGTAGTCTGCTCAGCTAAATAGCAGAGCTTGTGGTTTGTGGCTGTTACTTAGATACCTTTCAAACCTGCAAAATTAATTTTAAAACATTAAAGAAGAAAGAGTTAAAATAATATCATTTTAAAGGATTGTTGGATTATGGCAGAAGAAAAGGAAAGCAAAACAGGAAAGCAATGGAGAGAAGCGAGACACTGAGGAGGCAAAGCTGAGGTTTATTATGGGTTAGAAATCTGCAAAACCAATTCAATAATAGCATTCAACGAGGTTTCTAGAGATCACCTCCTGCCCTTCATTCACCCTCACAACGCTCACTGATGGGAGTCAGCACTTCGCTGCAACTGGATATTTAGAAGTCATCTGTACTGTGTAACATGCCTGTTCTTACTAATCTTAGTCAAGTAAGTAGTCCATCCTCATGTGTCATCCCACGAAGTCAAATGTGCTATTAGCATAAGTGATGATTACTTACCCACGTGAGGTCCTGCAAGGTTGGGGCTCCCGGCATCAGTACACTTGACATGGCAGTCTTTCTATTGTAATTTTATAAAATGAGGCCCAATTCAGTTCGGAGGTGCCTTGAGGAATAAGCTGAACTTAAACGGGTGCTCAGTCCTGTGACTGGACCTCTAAAAACCCTTCATTCATTGAGTGAATACTAATTAGTCAGAGGAGGGTTATTAAATTATAGACTCGGTTCTTTATCGTTGCTTAGAGCACGATACCCTTGCAAGTGCCTGAGCAAAATAATGCAAATCCAAGCACGCAGAGAGGGAAGTTAAGGTGTGATTGCTTTCCTTGGTAAAAACAGGGACTGCAGAAATGTCATTAATAAGCAGGACAGAGAATCCGTACATGTCAATGGGTAAATTTCGCTCCAGAAGACTGCAATGCACTGAAAATGGACAATACTAGATACTGTAGAAAGCTGCATCTCACAGCTGCACTGGGATGGAAAATCTCCCTCCAGACAGGTGGATGGAAAAGGCCTGAACCAGAACCCAGACAGTGGAAATCTGAGTTGGATGAGCTCTGAATCAGGCCCTTCCTGAGCAGGCACCCTCAGACACCCTTGACAGGGCTGAGTTCTGGAGGATTGTGTAAAGTAACACACTCAGCATAACATCCATAAACTGATTGGTTATCCCCAATCAAGTGCTCAGTGCAAGAAGGAAGCAATCATGTCCCTCTCCTAGGGAACAGCACCTCGTTGCTGCATGGATACATCAGGAAGAGATACATCAGGAAGAGATTTCACTCATGCTAAGCACATGATTTTAATGTGTTACAGGTATTTCTAACAGCTGACAGTCTCTTGCTTTTTGGATTTCTCATAGCTTTTCGTTCTTTACCTAATTTCTGAGCAGCTCCCAGCCTGAGTGGCTCCTGTGTTCTTTCTGAACCTTGGTTGTAAGACCCTACAGCTCTCACAGCATTTACATGTTTTGTGAATACTGCAGCAATTCCTTGTGACCTTTGTGATCATCTCCTTAATTCATAGTTCTCCTGATTTCCAAAGTGTAACGGATGTAGGAAAATTTTGGATTATCATTTTCTAACCAACTAAGTCTCTGCTCTGCTCTTTGCTACATGCGATCTGCTACAGTTACAGAATGCATGAGTAGTCTTCTATGTTTGTTGGGTTTTTTTTAAAAAAACTGGATCATTGAAAAAGTCTTAATCAGAGGTACAAAAAATACTGCCCAGCTGTTAGAGGGTTTGGCACAGTAGATCACAGCAGACTCAGTCTAACATTTGATCTTTGCTTTGCTGGCTGTATCTGTTAAAACAACCTGCTGTTTGTGTGCTGCTGCACTTCGGCTTTCCAGCCAGGTGTTTGTGAAGAATTGCATTTATTCAATTAGTACATAAATGATTGCCAAATTATATATACTAATGGCATATATGCAGGTCAGTCCCGTGCCATCACACATGCAAAGTGCATTTTACACAGGGCATCACTTAGACTTCTGGGGGTAGGACTAAAATCTGAATATTAAATGGCAAATTGATCCTCACTAGATGAACAACAAAGAATCATCATTGTCAATATTAGTGAAAAAGTGTTAATTTTTTTTTATAGTTGTCTGGACAGCATAAGTTTTTATTCTGTTAGATTTGTAATGAAGTTGAGACATTTTTAGGGTTTTGAGGCTTTTGCGGTCTCATGCCTTTGTACAGCCTAAGAACGTGCCCACACTTTAGCCAGCAGTAATCCATGTGAAGTCATGAAATAGGATTTTCATGCATGAAAATTAAAAACCTTTGGAAAAAGCTTGCTTGATCAGATTTTAAAAGATTTCAACATCTGTATATGTCCACCATTATGTTTAAAATAAGCATTTTTTATTTGCTAGCAATCCAAGGTTCTGATTTTATTTTGATTTTCCCATTAGCCTGGCAGTTTAGCCAGTAAAATCCTTTTTATTCTTCCCACTGGATTAACAGAGAGAAATGCATTTGGTTCTAGTGGATAGTAGTTGATTTCATTATCATATTATAGAAAATAAAGATTACAATTCCAAATGATTTTGCCTGCAGTCCACACACTAACCATGTAAATGGCAATATGTGGAGAAGTTGACTACATCATAAAAAATTTACTTCCTGCAAGGATTTTCTTGAATTGGTTTCAAAAGAATCTGCTGTTTGGTCTCTTTCCTGTACTGAAATTCTAGAGGGTAGCTGCATTATGTTCATGTAAAACATGAGAAAGGAAAAACTCACTGAACTCTTTCTTTCTGCTACCAAACATAACTGTAGATTAGAAAAGGTGCCTGAAATCAAAACTCTAGACAAATACAAGACGTGTGCATTTTAAGATAACCACTAATGGAAGGTGAAATACTCTTCTCCTTCCCTTGGCTGTTGTGAACGAAGTGGCAAAGGTTGCATCTAATGATGATTTGAATATTCTGCCAACAGTTGGGGATATTCTGCCTCTGCCAAAATAAATAAATAAATAAATAAATGCTTCCAACTCCCAGAGCAAATGCCTGTAAGTCTATAGAAAACAAATTAGAAATGCGTTATTCTCAATGAAAAAAGTCTCCACAAGAGCTATAATTTTATTTTTTTTTACTGCACAGAATAACATAAATCAAAAGAAGCAATAGTCTACCTTGTGTTTTGACTACTTTGACCCTCTTCAACCCCTGCCAATTTTTATCTCATTTTTGTTTAACTTTGTACATCAGAGTTTAATTTTAAACCTGGTCCTGAAGACAGTGATGTATAGGGTACATCAAGTATAGCTTAAATTACCCTCTCCCCAGTGATTTGAAGTTGAGGGGAGGGTCTTACTCCGCAGCAGGGTGGGAAAGAGAAATGGTCAGATGTTGCCCTTTGAACCTGACCACCCTCAGCTACAGAAACATTTATGCCAGAACATCACTTATTGATTTTATTATATTTTAGGATCTCTTAAAACTGTTGGTGAAGTTTGCCATATATTAATTTTTGACACATGCATATAAAAACAGAAATATGGGTTGAGCAGAAACTATAAATATAGACAACACTGCCCAATAAACTTACGTCCTTTAACTTACAGATTTCTATTTCAGCTGATCATTCCGAGCAGCCTGTCTTTGAAAATAAATATTACCCTTCTGATAAGCTAACCAATTTGAAGATTGAAGCTGCATTTGAGGATTAAAGTTTTTCTTATTTGATTATTGTTGTGTCTTGTAGCAGTAGAAGATAAATATTAATAGAATGTTACAGCCCAATTCTGCCCACTTTACTTGTGTGAGCATTTCATACCATGAGACCGAACGAATTATGCAGGATTTGGCCCTTAAACTCAGCATTGACTGCTCTGTTTCCTCAGTCCACTAAGAATAAGTCTCCCATGAAATGTTACATGTACCCGGCAAATTCCTGAAGCCACTGCTGCCACAGAAAACTCTCGCTGATGGGTAGCTCTGAGAACTCGCCATCCAATTATGTACCACTGAGCTGTGTATGTGTTTTTAGTGAGGAGAACAAAAACCACAAGAAGCGCTCTACAACAGACCACAAAATGGGTTTGGCACCTGTGTCTGCTCAGAGCCGAAGTTTCGGAGTTGTGCTATCACATGGCCTGCTGACCCCGGGAGAGCCAGGCTGACCTTGTCTTACACGCAGGAGTCTATTGCTATGGCTCCCCTGGGAGCACAAACCAGCTGCAAACTGCTGCAATGATTAACCCTTATGTGTTGTAGATGTAGCATCAAGTCATGGTAATAAAGCTTTCACTGCATAACAGATCTCTTGCTTTGTAAATTGTTACTCTTATCAGCTGCACTGGAGGATGTTACCCCTTTCCTGTGAAGCATGACTGCTGTGCTGCTCACTGGAAAGGAGGCCACATCTATAGACTGGGTGATATTTATTCAATTGCTTTGAGAACAATGCAGAGAACACACTTTGTTTAAGCTAAAAATGCAGTGTGTGAAAACAAAACAAAAAAAAAACCCACCATGAAATACTCATACATATGAAACAATATATTAATTAAACTCCAGAATGCCTGTAGCAGATTTGAATCTGGGAATGCCAGATTTGCTATAACAGACAACTGCATTGTTCTGTTGAGTCCAGGCTCCCATTCGTAGAAGTAATTTATACCTAATGTTTTGTAAAAATGCAAACTCTTCCAGCCTGTGACTCACCTGGACAATTACAGAATTTTGCTGTTTGGCTGGAAACAGAATGTTTATAGCAATCAGCATTCACCTCCCCAAAACGTAAGCAGTGTAAGTCTTATTTTGTCATGCACTTCAAATAAGAGACCCAGTTCTGTGCTCTCCTGTTTGCCAAGCAGCCAAGGGGAGTTGGGAGCCCATGTCAGCTAAAATCCAAACCTCAGGCCCGTGAACGGCCCCTGGCTTCCTCAGAAATGTGATGCCTTTTATCTCAGCATGCTCCCTGCCCTCCAGCTCGTCCCTTGGCAAATCTATGGCCACATCAAGGCGCTGAAAGCAAAGGTGACTTTAATGTAAGCCCCAATATGACACGATACTATCTGCTTTAGTCTGCAAAGAGCCAGAAACACTGTCTCTGGGAGATGGAGGGTCTGTGTGTGTCACAAGGGCTGTCACTGCCCACAGTACCTAGTTCAGAGGGACTTTCCAACATTCCAAGAGCCAAGAAAAGCAAAACTTACTTGTTCAACATATCCAGCCATGGAAGCAGCAGCTCTATGTGGTTTAGGGCCACAGGACTGTGGTCCTTGGTATCACTGTCTCTCTACAGCTCAAAGATTAGATGGACCCAGAGCATTGCAGGGCTCTGTCCACAGCTCCCGGGGACAGTTTATAGTTCTTACACACAACCTTTTTCAAAGGATAAAACCAGCTTCCAGGATTAAGAAAAAAAAATCCCTTTGGTATAAGTAGTGGGGAAAATAAATTCAATTTAAGGAAACAAAAATTGGTTTCCCTAAAACAGCTGAGGTCTTAACACGTTTTGGGAGAGGATATTGTTGGGGACTGCAGTACATTCATGTCACTAGCTGCAGACTGAGAAAAGATACTGGGAAAACTTTTCCAGCTCAGGAGTGACAACTAGGAAGGAGGCTATAGTGAGGATGGGCTTCCTTGCAAGATTCCCTAGTGTTCAGAGGGAGTGAGTTAATGCCCTTTGGTAAGAGGAAAATTAACACCACTCTGTGGTACATGACTCATCCCCTTCTCCACATCTTTCATTCACATTACTTCAGCCTGCCCTAGTTAAACACAGGCTGATCTGCAGGAGCCATGCTTGGGCCAGCCAGGCCAGGGCTGTACCAGGTATTCTTTATTTCTTAACGAGGAAGAAGCTGCTCTGGACTAATGATGCTTTGCTGTTTGGTGTCTGGATTCATCTGCTTGAAAAACAGTGCAGATAGTTTTATTGCAAAAGTTAGGCTAGAGTGGGTTGTTCCTCACTCATTAGCACTGGGAGCATTTTGCTACAGGGACTGCAGATGAAAGCAATGAGTTTATTCCTCTTTCCCCAACTCCACCTCCTTAGGCAAATCAGTGCTGTTATTTTAACTCCAGCAGCTAAAAAAAATACTATCAAAACCTCACTGAGTCCAGCAACAGTAACTATAGCTAGAAAGACAGTGACCAGACAGTTAAACTCCAAAACTGGCTAAACAGGGTGGGAGGGGCAATAGCTTCACTCACTCCCTCATCAACTCCAGTTGCTCCTGTTTTTCTCTGAGTAGCCAATGTGGTCTCATAGGTGGAGGCTGTTGGCCTCTGAAGGGAGCAAAAGTTGCCTGTTCCCTCTTTGGAGGATGGGGGAGGGTTTCTTGGTGTTGGTACCTTGTGTCCTGCCTGGGTCCTGCGGGTGTGAGAGGCTAGTGAGGAGGAGGAGGAGGTAGCCATGAGCTCCAGCTGCTGTGGGCTGTGTCCTTCTCTGCAGCTCTGACTTTGGAAGCTGGGGAGGCCCTGTGTGCCCTTTCACATCTCATCCCTCCTCTGGCTGTTACTCCTGTTTCCAAGATGCTGTTGCCCTGATATTTGGTTATTCAAAGAGGAGAAAAAAGCAACACATTTACTGAAATTATCTGGATATTATTTTGTTCTCTTGTGGGGTTTCTTGTGTGAAGGGGGTATCTACTCTATTAACTCCCATTAATATCAAACCTCTACTATTAATAGGGTTTGCATATGGAAAGGAAGAGGATTGACCTTTAAATTCATTAAATAAAGCAAATTTTAAAAAATAATTTTAGTTAAAAGCACTAGTGTGATGAAAAATAGAAGAACAAATACAGAGAAATCAGTATCTGGGCTTTCGTTAACACTAACGAGCAAATTATTGCAAGGGAAGATTTGCATCATTGGAATACATATTCCAGCCTCCATACTGATATATGTGATGCAGGGTTATCTTTGTATGGCTCCTCTTTCAGAATATATTTTCTTCTTATAAAATAGCCTCTTTTTAACTCCCATTGGGGACCTCCTTATAAATGAGGAACTGGTCCTCAAGGGACTGGCCTGTATAGAAAAGTGTGTTGTTTAAAAAAAAAAGTGCATATTAGAATACTAAGCAATATAATTAGCCCATTTCTTTGGGTTTTTTTAGAAAATCTTAAAAGGTATAGCCAAGTTTTAATTAAACATATTCTCTGGATGTTTGAATTGTGTAAGAATTAGAAAATCCTGTTGTATTTTAGAGGGATTAGTTGCATCAATTTAAGGTTCTGGCTCCAATCTCCACTATGCAGCCAGATACCACCACTGCTCTTGCAAAGCAGGTACAGTGGTCTGAGTGAGGTTTGGCTACAGAGCTGGGGCCACAAGCTGCCCCTCAGATGGGCATTCTCAGCCCGTGGGTGGCAGTGAACAGATTCATCTTCTAATCTTTTACATGGGAGTAAGCAGAGGTTCTCTATACCAAAACTGGCTAAATCTGCAGATTCAAAATATTACTGCTCCTAATGATAAATATTGATTTACACGTGCTGAAAAGCTTCTGTTTCCTTCCCAGCAAGGAGTCTAAAATGTAATTAGATGAGCAATGCTTCTACCACCCTATCACTTTTCGAGGCTGAGTCTTGAGGCACTGAATGTCCAGTAGTCTCTGGATCTCCACTCTGCTCATAGGTCTTATCCCACCCGTGTCTCAGCTTTCTGACACAGCCCTTTGTAAAGTACTTTGAGATGCTTGGATCAAACTTGCTGCCAGTCCAATTAGTATTAATCAGTATTTTGTGCTATTTTGTTATGCAGCTCAGTCTATAAATCCAGATATTTATTCTGTTTCTGTTCTACCTCAGGCCCCCACAAGTGGGAAGAGGTGAAACAGTTCGGGTTATTCTTCTCAGAGCTCAGCTAATGTCATCTGCTGAATACAGCCCTAAACATCTGAAGCTGGTGAAATTAAATAAAGTGTGAGCATCCTTTGGTCTGGAGCTCTTTGCCTTCAGAACAATTACTCATGGTAACCTTAACAATGTATATTAAGGAAAAAAAAAATCCTCATAGAAGAATGTAGTGTTAGGATGGAGCTCTGCCTGATATTAGAACAATTATGGAGCAGATGCATCCACTCCGAACAAAGTGACCTTTTCATCGAGTTACAAAACATTAAAGGTTAAAGAATGTTTGAAAGGAAGTTAATACTTTTAAAACATTAGAAAAAAATGCCATTCTTTCAGGACCTGACCAAAATCAGTGGGAAACTATGAGATGACTGTTTAGGCACATCCAGTCATAATTTAAGCAACTCCTATTACAGAAGGATATTTTAAATAGTCTGTTTTCTTTTACAATTAGAAGTGCTTTTTCGAAGAAGATTTGATAGGAATAAATACTCAGTGACAGAAAGCTGGTTAATTGCAATTTTAAAGTCACATTCCTTTCTTTCCATTGTGTACAGAGGAGAACAAAGAGGGGGAATCAATGGTGGTGTCAGATTTTTTTAGTTTCCACGTCTCACCTGACCCGGGCGGTGCAAACCCCAGCGCCCAGCTGGGGAGCAAAGCGCTGCGGCTCCGGCCCCGCGCTGCCCCCGCACACGGCGGGGCCGCGGCCGCTGCTCGCCAAGGGCCGCCCGGGAGGGGACGAGTGCCCGGGACCGCCCCGGGCTGCGGGACAGCAGCGGGGCGGCTGCGCCCGCCCGGGCTCGGGGCCTGCTTGGTGCGCCTGCACAGAGGATCGCAGTTATTTCTATGAATTTTTCTCGGCGAAGGGCTGAGGGTGGGGGGGATGCCGGGCGCCGCACACGCTGTTCGGCCCCGCACACGGTCCGCATCCCCCGCGCTGTCCGTGTGCGGGAATTCAGTGCAGCCCCCCCCCCGAGCATCTGCCGGGCACTCGGGGCTTCGGGATTTACGGCCCGACGGCCTCGCTGGGGCTGGTTTTGTGTCCGTGTCCTGGCGGCCCGCACGGCCCCGCTGCGGGGTCAGAGCGCGGGGGGCGAGGAGGAGGCGGCCCGGGGCTGCGGCCGCGCCTCCGGGAGCCGCTCGTTGTCCCAGGCCCGGCGCGCGTTCCCCCGGGGTTCCGAGCTCCGCCCGCACTTTGGGGCGGCTGTAGCGTTTCCCTGCCCCTGGCGGTCAGTGGGGCCCGGAGCGGGCCCGGCGCCGGATCAAGGTGAGCTACTGGAAGATGGGCAGCTTCTTACAGATAAACTTCCATGTGCAAGCGCTGTGTGCAAAACCCGCCAGGGAAGGAAGTTTCTATGAAAAAAAAAAAAAAAAAAAAGAAGGATTTTGCTCGGACTTAAGTTTTATCAACTTCCCACTTCAAGTATTTTTTCCTTTTTTTTTTTTTTTTTTAAGTATATCTGAGCAAAACAAAATCTTCATTGCATTGAGGCACAAGTGGTCAGTAGAGGAGCAGCTGTGTCAGCTGTGCGATGGGAACTTTCAGGTGATGCGAGAAATAAGTGTGGAATCCCTTCCACTTCTCCGGGATCCTCCAAATGCCTTTCAAATTAGCCAGCCCTGAGGATCACTGCCAGGCTCCACAAAGGCGTTCCCAAAGCCTGCAGCCAGTAAAACTTTGTGTAGGTAAAATTAGCTAAAGTCCTTCTATTGAGACAACAGCCTTTGTTGTCACATGTGGTGGAGTTCCAGGATCTGTAACTATTTTTCTTAAAAGGTTTTTCCCTACTGCCCCGGTGAATGCATTACGCTACAGTAGCTCTGAACGGTATCGCTTATTTCCTTCAAAGCAGCGGCCGGTTGTTTCTTCAGGGACCCCAAGTCCTTTCAAGGGAGGGGAAAAAGTGATGGCTGAGCGGGACTGAATCGCGCCGATAGATCTTATTTTACATCAGCATCATCTCCAAAGGGCGCAGCCCCTGGGAGCGCGGCGAGTGCCGGGGCGGGCGCTGGCCGGGCCGAGCAGGGCTCAGCCCGGGGGAGATCCGACTGGGTCGAGCGGGAGCCAGGACAGCTCGGTGGCCTCATCCCTTCTCCGTCCGAGAGGGAAGGCAGAGCCCACGCCACTGACCGCAGGGACGCGCCGGGGCCCGGCTCTCCGGGCAGCAGCAGCGGCATCACCCCGCAGAGCTGCGGCCGGGCCGCCGCTCTCGGTGCCCGAGTGTCACTGGGAACTTGTTGGCCCCGGCAGGGGAGGGCGGGCGGTGCTCTCCGACCGCCGCGGGGCCCCGCGGAGAGGAGCCGGCGCTGCCCCCGGCGCTGCCGGGGCACCCAGCGAGCACCCGCCGCGGAGCCGGGCACCGCCCGCCGGGCACCCCTGGCTGCGGGGCTCGCTCCGGGGCGCCTGCGGCGGACCCCGGACCGGGCCGGCCCGCTCGGTCCCTCAGCGCGCCCTGCGGCTTCCTCGGCCGAAGCCTACCGCCCCCACCGCTCCCCACTGTGCTTGGGCTTTTTCTTGGGGGGATGTATTTCTGATATCTGCGGTTGGGTGGGGAATTGCTGTCAACTCCAGGCAGAAGCGAATCGATTCGGACAAGCTTACTTACAGTTTAAAATTAGGTTTCCAAATATGAGGACATTGAGAGTGTTTATACTTTCCTATTTTCCCCGTGCTCTTCCCGAAATGCCTGGTCCTAATCGCAGGGACACAGCTATTCCAGTTCTGATTTTCTGGGGCTTATTACATGTCAGAACTGTAAAAGTCCTCTGGACAATTTACAGACAAAACATCTGGTTCGTTAAAGCAAAGCTACTGGACTAAGACAAACAAACTTTGCTGCTGTGTAAATTCACTTACCCAAACAATTTACATTCAAGCAAAGATTTTAGCCCGAAGAAAAACTTTTATTCATTTGTATTCAGGAGGTTTGGGAATTCACAGGCATTTTACAATAATTTTGCTCTAATAAAGTTATGTAGATATTACAAAATGTCTTTGTTCTCTTCTCAGATCATTATCGCTGCTATAATGGTTATTGACAACACTTTGTATTTTACAGAAGCGCAGTATCGTTTTCGGGCGTGGGCAGTGGGGTTTTTAAACAAACTTGTCAGATCCGTATTCATCTGGTCCAGCCTTAATGAAAGCTGCTGCTTCTTTGTTCTTCGCCGGGAGAAACCGAAGTACTTCCCGCATTTCGATGGGTGCCGCTGAGGCGCGGGGAAGGAGGGAAGGCTGTGCCCTGGCACAGAGGGCAGCGCTGGCTCCGCGGGCAGGGGGTGCGGGCGGTACCGGCCGCGGGCCGCCGCGTTCTCCCCGCCCGGGGCCGGCCGGCGCCTCCGTGGGGCTCCGGCGGGCCGCCCGTGCCCGCGGGGGCTGCACGGGCCCGGTGAGACCCCCCCAGCTCCGTACCGACCACCGGGGCTCGCCCCCCGGCCCCAGCCGCGCCGCCGCCCCCCACAGCCGCTCCCGGGCCGCGGGCAGCGCTGCCCTGCAGCCGGCGGCTCCAAAGGCCCCGGCTTGCTGGTGCCCGGCCCTTCCCGCGGGTCCGGGGGCACTCGGCTGGCGAGGACCGTCAGGTCCCCATCGGTTCATCTGCCCCGCTCGAAGGGGAGGCGCCGGTAGAGCTGGGCCGGAGCTGGGGCGAGAGGAGAGCGGTCGGTGCCGGGGCCGTTCGGTCCACAGGACTGACCCCCGGAGAGCTGTGAACCGGTGCGAACAGCGAGTGAGAGCAGCCACACGGGCACCTCGGCGCACGCCGCTCCCTGCCTTGTTTGTAGTGAGCAAGTGGCGAAACATCAACACGCTGCTCGGGAGAGAACAAGGTTAAAGCTCGGCTAAAACACACTGGCTTCTAAGAGGCAGCTGTTCCAAGTTTGCTAAACTTCCTCACTGATCCTCCCTGGCCGTTCCCATAACTAGAAGTTAATTCCAGTGGTCCTTTATCGGCTCAGCCGCTGTCTCCACTCGGGCCGGGGGACGAAAGAGGTGTCTCGGGCAATTGGTGGCGTTTTGGTGTAGAGGAATGGTATGAGCAGTGAAAATATACACCAAAGAAAGGCAGTAAGCAGTGCCCAGATGGGGAAGATAAAACATTCTTAGCTGGTGGAAAGTTCAGGAGTGATGGTTATCTGATTATGTGACTTATAAATAATTGGTACCTTGTTTTAAAACTGCCGGGAAGACCGAGCTTAGGGCTGAGCCTCGTGTGCTGAGTCTTTGTGGATGGAGTACAGCCATCGATTTTGTTGCGTTATGTTTGGAAATGTTACACTTCATAAAATTACGTATTCTGGCTCTCTGGAATAGACTGTGACCCCCAAAGAAGCCGACACATATGAAGGAATCTGAACTTCCCTCTGTAAATCGTCTGATAGAAAGCTCAATAGATTTTTTTTTTCTTCCTTAAAAATATATCTATAGTTAACAACCAAATTATTCCACAACTTCCTGAGCGTTTTGGCAGTGAGAGTTGTGAATGTGTAAGTGCAGTGCATGTGTCGGTGTGCACGAGTATCTGCTGCCTTCCCCCCTCTCTCTCACACACGAGAATTATTATTCCTAAGTGAACTGAGAAAGTTCCTCCAATTACTGTTTACGGAAAGTTTCACTTATTTCATTCCCTCCCAGCCCCAGCTCGGCGCACCGGAGCGAGCCCATCACCCTCCGCTGCCGGCGTGTGTGGGCCGCCCTTTGCAGAGCCAGGTAAGCGCTGTTGGTTACACAAAGCTCCCCACGCAGCGGGGCCGGGGACTGTCTCGCGTGTTTGTTTGTGTTGGTGACACCGTTCAGCTGCTGAGGTGCCACCTGCCAGCATCCTCCGCGCAGGCTGTGCTGCGGGAGGCAGAGCTCTGCCTGGAAACCTGTTCAAACACAAATGCCCCCACACGCACAAATCCATGCACACGTGCAACCGAGCGCACCCGCGGGAGGAGGCTGCGCACCCGCGGAGCCGCGCCGGGGCCGAGGGGCTCGCACCCCGCCGGGCACCCGGCCCGAGCCCGGCAGCGGGCAGGGGCTGACATCCATACCCCAGGCGGGCTAAGCGTGACACAAAGGCAGTGAAAGATGAGCAGATTTAGAGACAGGGAAGTAGAAGGAACAAAGTTCTTGCAACTTGCAACCGCCCCAAAATTCGGGATTGGTCGCTGCAGCACGTTCCTCGGCATACCCCGCAGCCAGCAGCTGAGGAGGACCGGGATCGTCCCCGGCTTTGGAGAGGGCTCTCGCGTATTTCAGAACAGCCTTTACAGGACTGCAGTGACTACACGCGCCGCGTCGTTTTAATTTTGCTGTAGTTTTCAGGGCGCTTTACCAGCGCCTGGTGGCAGAGCGACCTTCTCCGCACCCCGTGCGGCGAGCAGGAACAGAGCCGGCCAGGGCTCCCGGGGCTCTCGGCTGCCGAGGCTCGCGGCCGAGCATCTCAAAGTTTGTTTCAGCCTCTCCCGCTCCAGAGCTGGGAGGAATCCTCCATGTTGCGCAGCGCGGGCCGGCTCGGCCAGCAGCACCTAAGCCCGGGGTTCGCCTGTCGCCGGCTCCGCGCTCGATGCGGTCCTGCCGCAGCCATCGCCCCGCGGAGCCGGGAGCGCAGCCGGGCTGAGCGCGGGGCGCGCCCCGGCCCCCGTCCCTGTCCCTGCCCCCGGCCGGCAGCATCCTTCGGGGGGGGTGGGGGGCGTGAATTATTTAGGTTTTCTATTTCCTACTTAAAGGGGGAGGAGGGAGAGAGAATGAACGAGCTATTAACCGCAGCCGAGCACTGCTTCCCGAGGCTGTCTAACATTTGTAAATACTTATGCTGCGGCTGGTCCCCTCCTCCCCGGTTAAGTTGTTTAGTATGTTGGTTATTTGTACCGAATCCCGGTCTGTGTAGTGTCTGATGTGTTGTCGTTGCAATGTGCAGCCAGGGTGACACTGATGGATGCGCCAATGGTGAGACGGACAGATGTTAGGGCGGATCTAGCGGCACGCACCGCCGCGGCGGCGAGCCCGCCCGCCCGCCCCGCCGGGGCTGCCCGCCGCCCGGCCCCGTCCTGCCGCACGGCTCACCCACGCTCACACACTCACACACACAGGGCTTTTTGGGGAGGGGGGGGACGTCTCGGTGTCGTCTCTTAAGCAGATCTGATCGCTCCTTCTGTGAGCAGATATTGTAACTGTGAGGAGCAACCAGCGAGTATCAATGAGATGGAACTGAGCGAGTTTGGCAGCAGAAGCGGCAATTGACAACTCACCATTTTCTTGTTTGCAAGAAATGTTTCGTTTTCCCCCAACAGTAGCAATTTCCCGGGGACTTTAGGCGACTGAGATTTTTTTTCATCCTAAAGATCAGCTTAAAAAAAATCAACTCATAATAATAATAATCAAAAAAAAAAAAAATTATCCCCAACCTTCTCCACCCGTCATGTAAAGTGTTTGAATTTCCTGCAACTTGAAAGGGAAGCGAGAGCCCGAGAGCGGCACGGCGGCTTTATAGGATGTGAAGACGCAACAACATCTGCACTTAGTCAGGTATTTGGAATTATCCCAAATCTCGAAGAATGGGGGAGAGTGGAGGTTTTTTTTGATCTTACCGTAAAAGTGAGCTCAGCCTTTTTTTTTTTTTTTTTTTTAATTCCTCCCCGTGAACTTTAAAAAAAAAAAAAAAAAAAAAAAAGCTACTGGGTTTTTCTTTCCTTCTTTTTTTTTTCTTTCTTTCTTTCTTTTTTTTTTTTTTTTTTTTGGTCGTTGTTGTTGTTCCCTTGTCTCTCTTCCCTGCTCCCGGCGCGGGTCCCGGCGCGGGCGCGGAGCGGGGGCGGGAGCGGCCCGGGCCCCGCGCGCCCACCGCCGCCCCGGCCCTCCCCGCGCCGCGCGGCCCCGCCGCCCAGGGATGCGCAATCAAACCCGCAGCACATCGATCCGCCGGCGCTCGCCGAACTGAGCGCGGTGGCTCGGCAGTGAACTTGGACCGAGAAAAAAAAAATTAAAAAAAAGCCAACCAAAAAAACCAACAACAACAAAAAAACCAACTGAGAGAGAGAGAGGGGGGAAAAAAAAAAATCAGCCCCCAAAACAGGGAAAGCCAGGGAAAAGTGCTCCTTCCCGAAGAGCCGGGTGCGTGGGGCGCGGGCGCTGCCCGCTCTTCGCCGCTCCGGCCCCGCGGGGCGGGAGCAGCGGCTCCGCTGGCGGGGGCGCCGCCGGTAGCGGCCGCCGGCCGGGGCGGCCCCGACACCGCCCGCCCGCAGGCGCGGAGCGGAGCGCGGCGGCCGCGGCGCCAGCCAGGTGGGAGCCGGCGGGCTGGATGTGCCGGCGGGCGGGCGGCGCGCCGGTGAGTGCGGCCGGGGCGGGCAGCGGTGCGGGGCGCGGCGGGGAGCCGGGGCTGCCGCCGCCGCTGTCACCGCACGGGGCGGCCGGGATGGAGCGGCGGCGCCGGGCCCTCCTCGCCGGGGGGGCGGGGGCGACGGGGACGGGGGGGGAGGGGGGGTCCCATGCCCCGGCGTGGCGGGCGGCGATGGCTGCGGGGAGCTCCGGCGGGGAACGGGTGCGCGCGGGGGCGGAAAGGGAAGGGCTGCGGCGGGGAGCGGGGAGAGCGGCGCGGAGCCCGGCGGGCTGCCCTGCCTGTCCCTGCCCGGCGAGCCCTCCGCCGCCGCCGCGGGCGGCTCGGGAGACCGGCGCCGGGCGAAGTTGGGTGGCGGAGGGGGCGCGGCGAGGGGGTCGCCCCGCCGCCGCCCCGGGCAGACCCCTGCCCGCCCCTGTGCCCGGTCCGGCGGGCGATGCGCACTGAGTGAAGGCGCGGCCCGGGGCGGGCGGCGGCGGTGCCCCGCTCCCCCTCGGCGGACCAGTTTGAGTGACACCGCGATCATCTCGTTTCCCTTCAAGCTTCGCCTGTTGCCGCCGCCGCCGCCGCCGCCGCTCCAGCGCCGAGCCGGGAGTGGAGAGCGCAGGCTGAGGCTCCGCCGGCTCCGGCCAAGAGATCCCCCGTCTTTATGCCGTGATCTCCCAGCCCGGCCAGGCACCGAGGGCGCAGGGCGGGGTGGGGGGGACTGCGGGCTCTCCCCAGCCCTCCCGCCCGCACACCTCTTCGGGGGGCTTCCCCTCCTCCTTCCTCCGGGGCGATTTGTCAAACTTCCCCCCTCTTCTGCCAGCAGCAGCAGCAGCAGCAGGGCTGTCCTCTCCTCTGTGCCGCCTCCTCCGCCGCCGCCGCCTCCTCCTCCTACTCGGCATCGTGTATGCACAGCAACAAAAAATATATCCCCGACCCAGCCCTCGCGCCGAGGCTGGAGCAGCTCACCGGATCTCTGGGGCTGAGGCAACTCTTCCCACCCCCGCTCCCCGGCTGCCCCCCCCCGCCGGCGCCCGCAGGAGCCCAGCATGCCGAGGAGGAAGCAGCAAGCGCCCCGGCGCGCAGCAGGTACGAGAGCCGCTTCCCTTCCTTCCCTGCCTTCCCTTCCCTTCCCTCCGCGGCCGCTGGCTTCTCCTCTCGCTTCCCTCCGTTCTCTTTCATAACCGGCTCCCGGCGGGCTCGGCCGCCGCTCCGCGCCCCGCTCCTGCCCCGCTGCCCGCCGCTGCCGAGGGCTTTGCCAGCAACTCCCGGGCTGGAGGCACAGCGCCTGGGTTGGGGGGCTTTGGGGGGATTTTATTTATTTTTTTTCTTTGGGGTGGGGGCGCATGAAAGCCCGTTCCCCACTTTTGGTGCCCACTTTGATTTATTCCGAACTCTGCCATCGCCCGGCTCGGTTCTTGGGGTAACCCTGTGCGAGGGGCAGGCGGGTGTGTGCGGGCACACACTGCTCGGGCTCGTATGGTCGGTGTCACTCCCGGGCTGGGGGAAGCAAGGAGGCGAATTTTGGTTACTTCCAGCCTGTACTTTGGCACCTACTTTGCTTCTCTCCCTCGTAGTCTTCGTTCTTCTATATCCCGTTCCCTCACAGGCAAATGGTTTGTGAAAGCCAGGGAAAATACTCTTTTTATTTGATTTTTTTTTCCTATTAAAAAAGAGAGAGGGTATGTATAAATACATCGCACGCTGTGAATGAAGTGGCAGGGACAAAGTAATTTGGAGGGTCTGCAGTGTTAGTTGAAGATCCAAGCACAGAACTGGTTCCTTTGCCCAACTTTTACGTTTTTCTCTTCTGCCCTTGTACTGAACTGGAGGCGTCTCTGCCAGACAGACAGACCCACCTAGTTGATCACTTTCTTTGGTAGCCTCTTCTGTTAATCCTATTGATTTCTTATTTATGAGTCCAGAGGAGAAGCTGCAAAGTAAAGCAAGGGAGAAAAAAAAAAAAAAAAGGGTCTGTGTATTGTCAAGTGACTGGTGCATGTTTCTGATAGTGCCTTTACAATTTCCACCGTTTTTTTTTTTCCTTTTTAGAAATACTTTTCGAGGCTTTGTGCTGGTGAGGTTTTTTGTTTGTTTGGCTTGTTTTCTTTTTGCCAGAAATGTCAACTCCTGTTAAACTTAAGCAGTATTTTTTGGAAAAGCCAAATTGAAAAGAAAACAGTAAAAGAAAAGCCCCACATAATTTTACAGTAATCCTTAGTTGGGGATA
>NC_045487.1:15570012-15597512 GCF_009650955.1 Corvus moneduloides | reverse complement strand
AAGATATTTCTCAGAAAATGTTCAAAGGGTTTTTTTCCCCTGGGGGCAGAGGGAGAGTAGGGAAAGAGTTACCAGAGGATCATAAGATATCTGAAAGCTCTTTGCCAATGCCATTACCTGGCATCTTCGGGCAGTAGAGGGGCAACTCTTCAAGAATAATCTAAGTTCGTATTTTAGACTTAATTATAAATTATTAATTAACTCTGTCAGGACACATGTTATTAATTATGACTCTCTTTTCTTCATTCGGAGCAGCTGTTGGGAATCACGTAAGTTGACTGTGGTTGTTTGTGTGGGAGTTTGCCAGTGAGGAGCCTCCATGGCCAGCCTGCCTCACCTCCAGCTCCCATCCCCTTCCGCCCGGGCGCGGCTGTTGGGCAGCTCAGCCTGGCGGCGCTGCCAATTAATGCAAGTTCTGGGGCAGCCCAGTGTGCTCACGATTAGTGAGCATTGTCACGGGGCTGGGTTTTAGGTCCTGTCCATAAATAATTCCCGTTTTAGCAAGCCTGTGTGGTGGTGGGGAGGTGGGAAGGGCGGCGGCCAAGCCTTGGCGAGGGGGAAGCCAGGCAGTTTCCGTGCCCTTCCGCCAAACTCCCGCCAAACTTCGCGCACTGGCACAGAGCAGAGGGCTGCTTTATTATTCGTTTGGAATGATCCAAATTCATTTACTTTTGATATTTCCATCATCAAATTCAGCCCTCTGTTTCACTTTCTTATGTGTTCTTTGCGGAATGCATGTTGCATAAAATAGGCAATTTTTAATGAACAATTTAATGTAAATGGGTTCTGAATGTAAATTAATATTAATGAAGCTTTGAGTGAATTTATTTTGCATACGTAAAGGCTTGTAACTCTTTCACTCATACACTCTTTATGTACTAACACATTGGTTAGGTGAATTGGCTAGTTTCCATATTTTGTGATTAAAAACTCTAATGGATTTTACATGGGTATTTGTGCTGGCGCAGCTTTGCGCAGGTTACTATCACTAGTAAAAATGTACCTGCTTTGATATTCAGATTTTTGTAGTTAACATTTCGCTGTTACCCCACCGTTTCTGTATGTTTCTTCCTACTTTGGTTTCACCTTCATGCTTGAAGAAAAAAATACTCCAACAATAGTCACCACAGTCAAGATGTTTTCTTTCTTTGGCTTACCTCTAATGCATTATGTATTTAGAAATGATGGGATGTTCTATAATTAATTCTGTTAGATGTAATTGCTATAATCACTTTGATGCTACACATAATAAAAGTAATATGGTAAGCATACGAAAAAATATAAACACCTTATTGTAACACTTTTTGCAAAATTCTTTAAAAAATCTTGTTTAGAGCGGAACTTCCACTTCCGTATTTTGTCAGAGCTAAGCTTTTTTTTTAAAGCACATTACTTTAGTAAATGAATTAATTTTAGATATTGAAAAGATTTTGACAGGCAGGTTGTCTTGTATGTGCGCACAGATATCCCTGGCTCTGTGCGCTATTAAAGATGTAGCTCATTAAGAATCTAGTCTTCAGAGTGGCTATAAGTGAGACATAAACATCACTGTATATCCCATGAAATCAGAGACAAACATGTACATTATATCAAAACCCAGGACACAGGAAATAACACAGGAATGGAATTGTACATTGGAAAGCTTCTTTGTAGCGCAAAATTACGGGAAATATAAAATGTATGAAGGGTAGCATGTAACTAGAGAGGGAGTTTTTCAGGCATGGTCCCAAGTGGGAAAAAGACTACAGAAGGTGATTTCCCTTCTCCTGCTTTTTTTCTTTTTCTTCTTTTTTTTTTTAAACAAGTAGCTTTGCGTTATTGTTTGCAAACAGTTTTTGGTAGAGAGGAAATGAAAAAAATATGTGCTATGGGTTAAGCTGTGTAGCTGATATCCTTGATTCTGTAACAAAAAATGTTAATATGGCCATAGTTCTTAATTAGTTGCACACCATACTTAATGCTGCAAAGGTCACTTGGTTTTATGGTCCAGCTTCGCCTATGAATTTGTATGTTTCCCCCCAAATTTATATTTCTCTCTCACGTATTTTCTAAGCAATTGAGTGTGCAAATTGTGGTTAAAATGCAAACTAGAAACAGGATTGGAAGAATACATTTAGCATGGACAAAGAAGAGGTTTTTATTTTTTTTTCAATTTTTTTTTTTTCCTGGTGTTATTTTCAAATAATGCACACCCTTTGCATGGCGAGCAGCAGTATTGCATTTAACTTCTGTAAGCTGAACAAACAAACCCTGACCAAGCTCTCGCTGGATTGTTCTGGGGAAGAACAGAACAGGGTGCTGTTCCTGAGTGTCTCTGGGACTGGGCTGGCTGCCGGCAGCCCTTTCCCTGCTAGGTCAAGCCTGTTGCTGGAGGGCCAGATCGCAGCAGGGGCCTCCAGGAGGCTTGGCGAGGCTGTTCCAGACTGGCAGCCATCAGTCATCCATCTGTGACACAGAGTCTGTTTTTGATGGCAGGGATGATAAAAGGCCTGGGAACTGTATAGGCCCTTGTAATCAGGGCCAGTGCTGACATCCTTCTCAACTTTGACAGCTTCTTCCTTTTCTCTCTTCACCGCCAAGACTGTCTCAACTGGATTTTTTTTTTTCCTCTCTCTTGTTTCATGTACTTGATCAGTCTCAGATGCTGGGAATTATTTTTTTCTGGAGGGAGGGGGAGTGTTTCTTTTGGTTTGTGGGTTGGGCAGGTGTGAGAGGAAGTCTGTTTTTTTTTTTTTTTTTTTGTACTGTAGGCCTGTTGCTAATTAATGTTCCTCCATAAGATTCTGTCGGAGTTGAGTAATGTTTTTGATCTTTATGCCTGATAACTGCATACTTAATGAGATTTCAAAGCTGTGAGTGCAGCTCCCTACAATTATTGACAGATGCCTTTTCTTTGCCATTGGGTTCAGCTTCATAAATCCTCCTGCAGTAATGAGGTTCAGAAGTGCCACCCTGCCAGTGAGCTAATGAAAGAGGGGGGGAGGGAGGGAACAGCTCATGCCTGCCTGACACATTTTTTTCCTTTAAAATTTACTATGCAGATGTCAAGCTGTGGGACGATTACTTCAAACATGCTAATTTTTATCTTGCTTTTGTGTCAAGCCTGCATGCCATTTTTCCCCCCCAATAATAAATAAAAATAGAAACCTCAACCTATTTAAATTTTATCATGGATCATAACTATTGAAGACTTTGATATATGTGTGTTCTTTTGCAGTTTCCAGTCAGTGGAGCAGTTTTTTGAAATCCGAAGGGCAGAGAGAGGATAAAAAAAAAAAAAAGAAAAACAAGGGGGGGGGGGGGGGAAAAAGGCAGCAAGCTGCCTCGGCCGCACGTCGGCCTGCCCTAACCGTGCACTTGAAACATCGGAGATTTCATTTTAGAGTTCTGAAACTAAATCCTGGTGGAGAATAGCCGCACCATGCCAAACAGTCGATTTCCTTTTCAGCAGAGCCATACATCACTGACCCACCCTTCCCTCCCGACAGAATGACATGTGTCATTTATCACCGGGCCCTGCCAGAGCGCGGGGGGGCGCGGGGCAGCTCCCGCTCTGGCGCTGCTGGATGTGCTCCGGCCGGCCGGGGACGGGGCGCGGGGACCAGAGCGCCCGGCTGTGCTGGGGGCACTGCCACACTCACTGAGGAGGTTATGTGCTTTCATATTATCTGCTAAGTCGCCTTGTTCAGCCCCCTGAAGGTTTTCCCCTCCTGTTTTCTTTTCTTTCTGTCTCTTTCTATTTCTTTCCCCCCCCCCCGCCCCATTTTTTTTTAAGTTTGGCAGTTGGGACAAACTGGCTGACACGTATCATTCAAGCAGCACCAGCTTGCTGGGGGTTGTGTAAATGAATCTGGGAGCTCTTGGTTTCACATGATTCAAACGTGCATTATTGAAGATGGATGTTCCTTAAAAAAAGATTGATGATGGATATCAGGCTTATAGTGCCATTTATCATTTTGAATATTATTTAGACTTGCCGTGTAAAGCTGTAACTTGAGAGTTGGATGAGCTGGGACAGAATGGAGGCCTCGGCGTGCACGTTGTGATTGATGGCTTTGCTTTCTCATTGTTTGTTACCAGATACTCGCCGGTCATTACAGGAGTCCCTTACAATTGTTTTAGAGGCTGGATTTCCGTGTGTGTACGAGTGTGTGTTTGTACAACAGGGAGAGGGACGGGCAGAGGCAGAGTTAAGTTTTTAGTGGGAGCATTTCAATAATTGTAAAGAATGTAGACAAAGCCGTGGCCCGTGCAAGGATACAGGCAGCCTTTTGCATGAGCACAGAGACTTGCCATGTGTAACACTAAAATATAAGCAGCACTGTAGCTGATCCAGTGTAACATTGCCAGGCATTGCCACTTCCAGTATAAAAATGGCTTATGAACAGATTAACACACTCCAGCTTCCTTTTGCTAACAGGATGCCTTTTTTTTTTTTTCTGGATCCCAAATAATGGCAGAGAAAAGAAAGTTCTAGGACATAATTATTTCAGCATTCAGATATTTCTTTTCTGCCCACGCTCTTCATCCAGGACTGTGAATCTTTGAGTCTTGGTGTTCGCTCCCAAGTGTCCAGGGTGCTCCTGGAGGGTGGATGGGCTGGCTGTGTAAGTAGTGAGGGCAATCCCTTCCCTCTTTGAAGCACTTTTGCTGGAGCCAGGACACCCCCACCTGCTGGAAGAATTAAGGAAACAGCTTTTTATAGGCAATTAGATCTTTCCTTGGAAGTGCAGGCAGGGACTTTCAGGAGGTAGACATTCCAACAATGGAGCAGCCTCAGCAGTAGGCAGTGCCAGAACTTAAGGTGTTGGGGTGTTTGTGCACAAGCATCTTCAGGCAAGAGTGATACCCAGCCTGGTTAAACTTGTTCCGAGCTGACAAACTATTGACTGTTCCTTGCCTGGCACATCCTATAAAAATCAAATGATTTACAGGAATGGTAGGTAAAATGAGACAACAGTTATGTCGTTGGATCAGTCTTGAATTTGCACAGGTAGATGGAATTTTTGAAACACTGCCTGTCACATCAACTTTTTCTTTGATTGCAGGATGTCCTCCTAGCAAAAGGGAATGACAGCAACATTTAATAAACATTTAGGTTAAAACATGTTTTTTAAAGCCAGCAGGGACCTTATATGAGTTTTATAGAAATGAGTTTTTCAGTTCCATTTACTTTTGGTACACTCAGTTGTCAAAAGTAAGGAGAATACACGTTTATACCCTTCATTCAAGTCCAACACCATGAAAAAACTCTGAAAAAACATAATATTTTCTATAAAGCCTTCAACAGTATAGGATAAAACTTTGCTGTCCTACTCCTGCACTTGTGTAACACAGTAGGTAATTGAAGTACAAGTGCCAATTTGCTGTAACAATTGTAAACACACCTTGATACAAATGGCATCATTGCATTCTTACTGATTAGAAAACTTTGCTATTAATAGACACAAAGTCCATTTCAGGTGTAATTGGTAAGGAGCTGAGTGCACTCATGGGAAGAAACCTTGTTTTGTTTTTTTGTTCGCTTTTATTCTTATCCCTTTTTTCAGTTTTATAGCTGGAGACATGATTTATTGCAGCCATCCATCTTTGGGGCTCATCCATCACATCCTGGTTGCTAGGCAATCATGGCAGCAGCTGTTTGCTTTGAATCAGACAGAAAAGTTGTCAATCATCAAAGGCAGGTGAATAGCATTAGAAACACGCTATTGTCAGACGGAATAATTAATCAAAGAGAGAAAAGATAATTAAAAAGATATGACCCTTGCAAGTACTTGCTCTGGGTTGCCTGGAAAAAAGAAAAACTGCCTGGTCTTTTCTAGACACTTAAGCAGCTGAGGGCTGATAAAATATGCACTCTGCAGTGCATAGTTTTTAATTAATTGAAAAAGGTTCAACATTCAAAGACGATGCTGGAGAAAAGTCTGATTATGAGCATAAGTAATATTTATTGTTTGCATGAAAGGCTTGACATGGAGTTCTAACTTTCTGTCACAAATCTCCTGCATGCTTGCACTAAGCCTCTTTCAGCTTCACTATCTTCCCTGGCAGTTACTGGAGTGTGTGGTTAGTCTGTCCAAGTGAGGGTCCTACGGCTTTCATCCAGGCTTTTCATCCTGGGCCACCTTTCCAGGGCATTGTCTCCTTGGCCATCCCCTGCAGCACTACAGGAGTGCACTAGCTCTGCCATGAGCAAGGCAGGCAAAGCTCGGCCAGGCTCCAGCACTGCCCTTCCTTCAGTAAAGGAAAGGTGTCCAGGCAGTACGTGTCTCATTTCCAATCAGCCTGAGGAATAACAGGCTCGTGCGAGCCCATTTCTGAACCCTGTTTTTCCAGCAATCTTGTTACTTGTAGCTGGAATGATGAAAAGGCCGCTCCAAAGCCCAGTTTCCAACTGCTCCGAGTTTGGGTACCCTGGCAGTGGGTGCAGCAGAGCACACCCACCACAAATGTACACAGGAATGCACTTCTGGGTAGTGCAGTGCTGACCAGTGTTTGTAAAACAGCTGGGCAGAGCTTGTACTGCTGCCAGCAGAGCAGGGGTGAGTGCTAGTGCTGCCCCAGAAGCTGCATCTGAGGCTGTAATGTGGCACAGCATTTTTGTGAGAATGCAATGTCTTACAATTGACTGTTGGGCAAAGTGCTCATGTAGCCCAAAAAACCCCAGCTTTGGTGTTTGCTCATGCTTAGAAGGTGTCTGTGGGTAGAATGATCACAGGAGAACACAGGTATGATGATTGCATTAGTAGTGTTTCTTCTTTAAAAAAGTATTTTTTAAGTAGTGATGCAGTGGTGGCTGCCACGCTGCCCCTCTGTATTTTTCCACTTCTGGTTTCATACGTCCTTTACCGTTTTCTAGAAACAAGGAAAGGAACTTCAAGTTTGTGCTGCCAGGAGAACAAACTCACTTTAAATATCAAAAGTAGATATTAGTGTTGATTATTAGCAAGTTTTGCAAGGATATATGCTGTGAAATACTGGGAATTTAAACTGCAGAATGAAAACCTTGTACACCATTACTGCACACACCATCCCTTTCACACTGGCTGATACCTCGGAGTGTTCTTTGCACAATTCTTCGTGTCAGCGTGCCACAAACAGCTCCTCTGCTAATTGTGTGTAGCCTGTATTCCATTTTCTGCTCTCACACCCTGTTTCACTTGTAATCATTCCAGTATTTACTTAGAGGAGGAGAGAACACAGCTAAGAAAGAAACGGGGTGCCATCTGAGTGCTGGGTATGACACATCTGCTGCATAGAGCTATTCTTCCAACACTGTGAGCAGGAAGCTCAGGATGCAGCTAACTTGGATGGCTTGGAGAGATCTGTATCCTCAAGTAACATTTCATATTAGTGATTCCTCAGAACGTCATGTTCACCGAAGTTTTTATGAGAAATAAAAAAATCTCTCTAAAAGCATAGTACTGCATATTAGCATTAGCTTTAGAAATATCATCTCTTCACTGTGTGACCAAAGTCAGCACCCCCTTTGGGTGATAGCCCAGCACTTCTATGTAAAGTTAGGATGTTGTCTGGAGTTGCTGGCAGGTATTTTTTTTAGTTGGACTAACTCTTTTTCTTCTATATGTAATAATAATTCAGTCTGACATATTACTGGCATTTTTTGTCATAGGTGAGTGGGCCCTGTGCCTGTACAGGGCAGATGGGGGGGATGCTTGTGTATAGGAATGCAGTGCTTTCTCTAGCACGTTTCTGTGGATTTAATAAATGTGGAATAGCCATGCCAGCATGGGAGGTGACATGTTTATGGCTAAAGAGCTCTTCCCTTCTTTGCTGCGAAGCAGATTTGTCTCCTTTTCACATATCAACATCTCTGATACCTTTTCAAGTATTTGCTGTATTTCAGATCTGCTGATCACTGTTTTATTTACTGATAGGGGAACCGTGGCAGTAGTTCCCTAATGGAGGGATATATAGTGCTGACATCAAGGAAATGTTGGCTAGGCGGCATATGGATAGATGGCTGCATATTGGAATATAGGTGGTTATTGTTAGTCTGATAGTGACTTTTTAGCAGATTGTATATGAAAGTTCCCTGTGATAATGTTTCCCTCTGCTCATCAAGGTGAGCTGCATCTTTTCCCTCTTTTTTTTCCCAGTCTCCATTCCATGCATGGTGTTGCAGGAAGACAGAATAGCTGTTCCCCATTTACAGTATTTATTGCACTGGTGAAAGAGCTTGGACTCTATGAAAGGCTTTTTCTGTCCTAACCCCTTCCTCATCCTTCCCCATATACAGGCTGCTTTTGCAGTTGTATAGGGAAAACTGTTTAGAAACTTGAAATACCTTGGTACTGAAGATGGTAAAGCTGGATTGCATTGTTGTTCATATGAAGTGAAAAATGGACAGAACATGTCAAACATTAACACCGGCACAGATAGTAAACTGTTTTGCTTTAACTGGTGGAAGAATGTGCAAAGGGAGTTTAAAATAAACAGTCAAATAACAATCAAGCATTTGCCTGTGTTTAACTCGCTGTGTTAAGTAGAATGTAGTATCTCAGTAGGAATCACTAAGTTACATAATATCTGTATACTGAGAAAAATATTTTGAGGAAATATATATATATAATGTGCTTGGCTGAACTATGTCCTGTGCTTGGCTGAGCCGAGTAAGTGTGCAAGGCTTCCCTCAGCCCAGCCCATGCCCCTGCCTGTTTCAGGCTCTGACACTGCAGTTCTGTGCCAGGCAGTCCTCAGGTCTGTCCTGCTCTCTGCCAGGGATCCAGGGCATTTCTCACTGGCTTTCGAGCACACTGTGTCTGTAAAGGATGGAGGATGTGTGTTTCCTTTTCAAGATTTCCGATGTGAGAGAGACTTTTTATTCCACATTTTTAAGGTTAGTTGCCCTTTTTATTCCTCTCAGTGTAGCTTGCTGTTGCATCTCTTACATGCGCAGTGGTTTTAGGGCTTCAGTCCTACCAGCTTGTGCAGTGAAACAGAAATATTTCTTATCTCCAGTTTTCAGTTTGTCAACAGTGTGCTTAAGAAAAGTCTTCTGCAAGCTAAACCTGAAGCTTGGAAGATGTCCTGGTGTTCTCTAAGTGACTGTCCTTTGGTGTCCAAACCACGCTGCAGTGAGATGCATAAAATACACTTGTATGTACTTACTTATATGATGAAAAGTACCTTGTTTTATTCAGCATATTTTCTAGGATACATCTTCAGAAATGACCGGGGTAAAAGATAATGGTTTTACTGTCATAGGTGCAGGATGACTAACTCGTGTCAACTGGAAATCCAGGAGCAGAGCCAGATGGCCTTGGAGATAGGGAATCATCAGATAAAAGCCATCAGGCAGGGTACTACTATAATCCCTAGGGTAACTGTGTAGGAGGGAGCAGGGTTGGAAATGCCTTCAGGAGAAGGAAGAGCTACTCATGCAGCAGAAAAGACTGGTAAACAGAGATCCAAACCACTGTATGGTCCCCAAAATAGAAATACCTGAATTCATGTGTTATTTTCATTCACTTACCTTCAAAATCTTGTATGTACTGTGGTGGTGTTTCAGAGTTAAACATATGCTTTGCTTTCTAATTAACCCCCAAATCCCTTTGCATTTGCCATATTAATTTAATTACTTTGGGCATAAGAGCACAATTCTGGCAATCACCTTAACCTTGTAAGTAAAATGGAGAGACATAAACTAGGTGGACAAAACTGGGTTTGGCTTGTTGCAAATTTCAGTGAAAGAATATTTGAAAAGTAGAAGGTAGAACTTGAGACAGAAACGATAGTGTGTGAGTGGCTTTTTTATCTGCTGAAATGTATCATTTACCCAGGATACCTTGTCTTCCTTTGTTTTTGCTCTGGGCTTGCAATAAAATGCTTCCTATCTATATTAGTTAGAAAATAGTCCGATGTAATATATGAGAATAGTGGTGCATTATTTCCTCATGCTTATATGTTTTCTGTGTAAAATATTCTAGCAGCAGTGAAATCTTGCTGTGTGATTGCATTTCATTTCGAGACGGTTAGCTGAATAAGCAGGAGGACAAGGAAGCAGTAAGCTGAATGAAGGAAAAAGAAATAAAATTTTACAGCACATTCTTGTTGTAGGAGTGTGCAACAAAAAATTGTGTGACTCAAATGCTCAATCTGGTCTTCATGATTAAGCAATAAACAAATTACAAAACAAAGTTATCATCCTTTAGAAACTTGTGCTCAGTTGTGAAAAGTGAAGTATTTAACATTTCTCAAAGGAAAACATCTTTTGTTACTTATCTTCACTGGCTGTGTTTTGTAGCTAACAATACCATGTGTTTGCATTAGGCTAAAATTAAAAACTTTTTTTATAGACACCACAGGCATTTTATATAGTTGATTTACTGAATGTCGATAAAAGGAAATGAAACAGTTAAATTTTGTGTTAGAATGAGAGTGTGAATTTTTGTAAGGACTGTACTCTTCCATTACACTTTATGTGAAGTAGTTTGCTTACTTTGCCGAAGTAGAACTGTCTTTGTGTGTTGGATGTTTGTGTCACACCCAATGTACTGGAGTTCTGATCCAGCAGTGGGTCTTCTCAGCAGCAGTACTGGAAACATGTAATAATATTAATGCTTTGGAGTCCCCCAGATTCTGCTGCTTACATCCAGCAGAGATGTCCCTGTGTGATTTTTTGTGTAAAAGCTTTGAGTGTGTAATAATTATTGATGTCTGTTAGATCACTGATGTGTGTGTTCTACTTTCCAGACAAGACGCCCCCCAAAAAATTTTAAAATGGCAATTTCTTAAGCTAAGGAATTTGCATTGCTATAACTGGGATCCTGCTTGTATTCAGTGTGGGACCTACCGGCGTGGAGGAAGGAGGTGTTCCGTTCCTCCTTGGGTCTGCAGGAGCTGCTGTGTATAACAGCAGCTTTACATCAGCTGGTGAGGTGGGTTAGGCAGTCAAGGGCCATGGAGGGTGAAAATGAACTTGCATGGTGTGGCCTGGAGAGCTTCGGTTCCTGTCCTGAGCCTGCTTCCCTGTCACGGTAGGACATAAATGTGGAGGGAAGCTCAGAGGGGCTGCCCAGCTCTTCCCCAGGTCAGCCTGTGCTGCTGTGCCCTTCCCGCAGACACACGTAGACAGCCCAGCACTTGCCAGGCAGTATCTTCCAGTGTCCTGCTGTAGGTGGATGATAGCCTGGCCTGCAGAGCTTCCTGGGGCTTGTTGCGCTTCCATGTATTCCACAGACTGACTTGGTTGTCGATAGATTGAAGCAAAGGTTTGGAGCAGTTGGTACTACTACAGATTGTCCTTCGGAGTAAGCCATGGATAGTGATGCTTCCAGCGTTTGTTCTTTTTAAGACTCAGTCCAAAGCCCACTGAAATCAAATACTACTCTTTTACTGACTCTACTCACTTGATTGGGCTTTCACTGAGATCTGTAGTGCCAGTTTAAGGAACAGTTTCATCTGTGTTACCTGATAACTTACGTTGTGCTTCTGCTCATTGTTGGTATAGTGTAGATACTGACAGATTCTGGTAGACAGTTCTTGGCTGGGTTCTCAACTTGTCAAGTGCTGAAGAACCTGTAAGGATTTGGGAGTAGATGCTAAGCAATTGTTTTTCTTAAGAGGAATGTAACGTAATACTAATGTCTCAGTCAGGAATGGAGATTTTTGTTTGATGACATTCAATCAGGTGGAGTATTTTAATCTGTTTTGAAGTAATTATACAATTGCTAATGGGATGCCAAGAAACTTTTGTTAATATTCAGAATAGTATTAAGTTATAAATAGACAATATTATCAGTCAAGTGTCTGTATCAATAGGTAACAGCATTGTGCAAATTTGTCTGTTGATTCTATTCTAAAAACACACTCTTTATCCTTACTCTTATAGTACAAAATTACATCTCGTTATGGATAATATGTCATGTCTCCCTAAAAATGTGATCTTGATTTTCATCCCATGATGATACTTTACTCAATAAATCAAAATCTTCCTCAACAGTTATCAACCAACTTATTTAATGGTTATGTCTGAAATGTTGATACAGAGAATTTAGCAGTTAACAGTGTTTATACATTCCAGAAACATTAACAGGTTAGGTTATACTGGAATCCAGTAAATATCCATGAAACACGTGGGAGAACGATGCGCTCTGCAGTGTCTGAGCACTCGCCTGCCAGACATCTCGTGAAATACCAAATGCAATAATAAAGTTTCTAATGATGATATTGTCAGGAGCACACATTGTCTGCTATCACCGACGAGGAGGGAGCAGGGCCTATCTCCCGGTGTTTAGACTGCGGCAGGAGAACACTACAGATGTTCTTATCTTCTGCAGATAGTTTTGTACTGAATCAGTGGGTTTTACACATTCTTGTGTATGAAAAAATGCTCTTCACCTTCTGTGTATTTCTGAAGAAAATAAAAGGAGGATAGTGTTTGTCTGTGTCAAGGTTGTTTCCTATTTCTACAATCAAAGTTCAGCAAAATATCCCCACTAAATCTGTAATTTTCCCGGTAGCTTTTTGCCTTTGGTTGCTAGTTTTCCTTTATTGCAGTCTAAAATGGACATTCTGCTAAAATGAGTAAAAAATGCCATTTACTAGCTACAGTCTGCATGCTCATAGTCAGTCATGTGCCGGCTGCCTTGTACCTGATCTATTTAGCAGCTGTAGGGTGGGTAACCCCAAAACAAGCCAGGGCTTCTAGAAGTACTACTGGTTTTTTGTCTCTGTGCATATAGATGACATTTTCTCAAAACACATCTTCAACAGAGTTTTTTACTTCTGTTCCTTACAACAAAACATGGCAAAGAAAGACAGAACACAAATTACAATTGCAGTCTTGAAGTTGCATTTTAGCCACACTACACTGGGTATTATCATTATTATATTTTGGTGCTTGTATGTATGTAAATTACATTAAAAGTAAGATCAAGGCATTCGTGAAATATTGGTGACATCAGCGGAAAAAAGATGAACAAGCTATAAGATATGAAAAATAAAAAAGATGTTGTCTTTAATTTGACAGTGAACCGAAACCCACCAACTTTATAACATGAGAATATTTTTAACAAATATTCCCTTAAAGTTTGCTGTGGCCATGCCCTCGATGGCATCTCCAGCTGTCAGCAACTCCATTATAAAATCCTCTTACGAGGATGCAGCTTTAGATTGTTACCTAAACCTCTGTTACTTGGAATGTTGCATTATCTTGCTTTGCCTGAAAGCAGATGCACTTCTAAAAAGAGCTACTTGTTCAAACTATTTACATCAACAAATCGTCATAAATACATTCTTTGATATTCACGTTCTCCTGTTTTCTGAGGCCTGCTTATTAAGAACAATTTCACAAAACCTGCCTTCAGTCAAAAGTGTCTGGTAAATGCTGGTATTTTGAAGTTTAAATAGATCTTCATCCCCTACATAGTAACATATATTGTTATGTGTGTCTTTAATGGATCTGAAACTTGAAACCACAGAGATGAATTCAGACATCAAAACTAAGAATACGTGGTTTAAGAAACTTAACTTTTGATACATATACGTGCATTTTTTCTTGGAAAAAAATATTGCGGTGAGATACTAAGTTCTTGAAGTTACATATATTCATAATCTGTCACTCTATGTACCAAAATAATGATTTTTCAACGCAAATTTTTAGAAGTATTAGACAGTACTGATAGTCAGTAAAATACATAGTTCCCTTACAGTAGTCTTTTAAATTTTTTGCTCTCATTCATATTCATTCCTTAAAAAAATGTACTTGAGGGCTTTCTTACACACACTGCATATCCAGAATATACAGCTTTTAGCACAGTGCAGCTTCATGTTCATGGGTCTGTTCATCGCCAGCCAAAGGAGGCCATGATCTTAGGAAACAACAGCATAATTTTTTTCTTTCTTTTTTCCTGAGGTAGACTAAAACTACTTGGAGAAGTAAAATTTAGGATTAAAGGGTGTTTTATTTATCCCACAGTACTGAAGGGATTGGGAAGAGGGAATTCCCGTCTGTATCCATGTGGCTGTACCAGAACATTTGATCACTATATTGCCAAAGGAGCCTGAATCTCAGTCAGGCTGGCTCTGTGTGGAACTGGCAGCTACAGAGCTTGCCAGGAGAGACAAGCCTTAGAATATCTGCTTTATTTTTTGTTTGTTTGTTTTGTGTTTGGGGTTTTTTTTTTAATAGTAAGTGCTATGATTTTGAACTTTCCTGTTTTGACATCGCTTTTAGTGGTGTGTCCAGTTCTGGGTTTATGAAAAGGAGTTCTATAAACAATGCTGTGGACTGGGAATTCCTGAATTTTCTCTAAAGGGACATCAGTTTTGTATACCTTAGTTTTCAACCTGTAATATGGTGGGCAGAGAGGGGTGGCGAATATACCTCGCTTTACAGGAAAATTCTGAGAATTAATGCTTACACCGTTCAGCTTTGTAATTAGATTGTGATATGCAGGTGGCACTTGGAGGTGGAATTTCCAATTCAGTGTTTGTTTTGCTGTATGTGTTTAGCCTTTGCTATGGTCTGACAGTATGTTCTTTATCATCAGTCATTCAATGTAGGAGAAAGGCATTTAGAAGAGAAAAGAACTTGTATTTTTAAGTTGTTGAAGGAAGGTGTCTCTTTTTGAAGTTTTAGAATTCAAAGACTGAAGTGGAAGTTAAACAGCTGCAAAGAAAAAAGAATCATCTTAATAGTCAAGTTATTCTAAATTAAAAAGGAAAGAAAACAAACAATCAAAAATTCTTATCAAGTTCTTTGGGAAACAGAAAAGGAGGAAAAAGTCTAAGGAAAGCCAAACCGGCTAATGTTACGGTTGTCACAATTACTCATATCCTATGCTAGAACTTGAGGAAGCTAGGTAAAAATGAGCCAAAACTGGCCTTGGATCTCATGACTATGGCTTCTGCTCATGTCAGTGTTTGTACCCCAGTCTCACTTTCAAATCTGGCCTTACTCTTCACAAAAGGATATGTTTAATCACATAGTTCTAAAATAAAAGAGGAAGGGGTTCTGCACACCGTGTAAATACAGAAATGGGATTTTTTTTTTTTTGATTTATGCAGAAAATTGCAAGGAATATTTTTATTAATTATAGATGGTCTTACATTATGTCATATTGTTGTGCTTGATTTTTAGACAATTTCACGAAGATACTTTTCCTGAAATTGTTTCAAATTATACTTCTTAATATAGTCAATTAAATGTATATTTTTGCAGGAAAATAGTAAGACTCTGGTTTCTTGGTTACCTCACTGACTGCATTGAGACTGGATATGATTGCTGGACCGGGTCTGCTTCTCTGAAAATTGTGCTTCATGGACAGCATACTCCTATATATTCTCCTATACTTTATGTACACATATAAAAGAAGTATAATTTATATGTAGAGATCAAATAATCTATCTATCTGTACAGAGAAAGATGGTGTATATGTATGATTGCAATGTTTTGTAGCAGAGTCTTTATCAGGTACCTGTGTAATTTACTAAGAAGTGAACCCCGTAATTTGCCATTGTCCTGGAAGTAATCTTAATATTCCAGCTTGTCAAGTGCTTTGGATACTTGGCACTTCAGTAACTGCTGCATCATGGGCAAGTTTTTTTACTTCTTCTCATAAATACCCCGCAATTATCTCTCTTGAAGTCCAAGTCAGTTGAGAAACAGTCCAAAAAAAATCAGCCAAACTTCTTTAGACTCCTAAGTAGCTCTGATATTAATTAGCACTAGCGTTTGTATGTAAAAAGAGATATTAAGTAATTTTATAGCATATGTTATTTATAGCAATTTTTTCTCCTAAGTCTTAGCACAGTTCTGTGCATATAGGCATTTGACAATAATCCCATTAAAATGGTTAAAAACATTCCTAAAACGAGTTGTAGAAGACTGTGTGGTGTCTGTAAAATATGCGACAATGTGGTTTAGAGGAGAAGTTTTGTCGTACTTGGTTGAGCTGATGCCAACACCCATGTGTGGTTTTTGATTAGGCACACAAGTGGCCACTCTGTATATACTCAGTTTCTGGTTTTCACATTCTTTTTCCCTCAGCCCTGTGTTCTGATTATGTACTGGAGAGCAGTCTTTGTTCCATTGATTTCTGTCTGTCTACCAAAGGATGAAGTTTGCTCATCTCACACACACGTCTGTCAGTGCTGCACCAAGGGTCAATCCCACGAGAGGCAAATTGAAGAAATGAAAACAAATAAGTTATAAAATAAAGTGACAATAATGTGCAGTAGCATAAAGATTGCTTTGGGCTGCTTTTGAGAAAGACAGCTAATGACTGGCCCCGTTGGATGGTACGGGAAGGGTGTGGGAGGAGAGGACGGGAGAGGGAGCTGGGGGCAGCGATGGGAGAACGGAGCTGCTTCTTCCTCACACCTTCTGGTGCTGGGCAGGGCTCAGTGCAGGCAGAATTCTGTGTGGGTAGCTCCTTGTAAGTCAGACTCTCTGGGGATCAGAGCTCTGTGAGCCAGGGTGTCAGAATCAGGCCCAGGAGTATTATGGAGTTTTGCTGTGTTCCATGTCACTGCAGACATTAATCTTTTAAATTCCTCAGTAAAAAAAAAAAAAAAAAAACAAAAAAGCACAACTGCAGAATATTTCAAAATGTACTTTTTTTTCTTTTTTAAACAAAGTTTTCTTTTTCAAACAAATGATCCATGCGTTAGAATGTCCATAAACAAGCACACATGAAAATGTTACTACAACTAGTAGTATATGTGTGTGTGTGTGTGTTCAACATCTATGAATCCTGGCCTAATGCAGTTGAAAGCATTCAAGTCTCTTTTAAGATTGTAATTGAAGTAACATGATATAAATGTAAACTTTAGCTTAGAGCACACAGAGCATACAAGACAGTTTGACACCTTCATTTCAGCAGTAAGAAATTACCATTGTCTCTTGTTTCTTGCTTCTAGCTTATATGACCAAACCAAAAAGTAATTACACAATTAGGGTTGACATACTGGTTCCTGTAATATTTCTTGCTGTAGTTTTTTGGTGGCTTATTTCTACTTCAGATTTTCCAGTCCTTTGTAATTCATACCAAGATGTCCATTTTCATTGCAACAAATTTACTCATGAAGATTGCAAGTCTTGCATAATTTAATGATGAAAAGGCAGCATTTCATTTTCTCCAAATGTAGTTATTTGTAGATTAAAGATAAACATTTGTGGAGCTAATATGGTTTTTGTAAGAATTTTGTCACCAACTTGAATGCTGAATTGTTATGTAAAGGAATGGAAAAGTGTGTAAATAATTACAGGATTATGGATTTTAAAAAGAAGGATATGCAGTAATGTGCAGCTGCTGATCAGGAAGGGAAGCACTCACCATAGGTCAGGTAACACTTAGTTTGCTGTATTCTGCATTTACAGAATGGGAGTAATTGATGTTTTCCCTGTTCTTGAAGACATTCGGTAGTACCAGTCAGTGTCTCTCAAGGCCAGGGGAGCCCTCATTTCCTCTCCAGGTGTTTGAGAGCCAGTCCGATGCAGTGCCGACCTACCACCCACCCAGTCCTTGACTCAGTTTGTTTCGAGTCTGTTTCTTGTTTCTGGGGTGTGTAATGCAGTTTCAGAGTCTTGTAATTCTGTACCTTAAGACTTGCCCTCTCCAAGAATATTCTGGGGCAACTGTGCATTATCACTGCTTAATTATGTAGTTATGCTTGGGACTTGTCCAGGATGATGTAAAAGCTGAGCTATATGGTATTGTTCCCTGTTCTCTGGGGCTTTTTGAAAAAAAACCCCCACCATAATTCTGTGCTTTTTGACCATTCCTGCACTGTACCTGAATCCTCAGAACAGAACAGTGATGGGATGGACATCCTGGATGAGTTTATAGGTGCAGAGTGAGGCATCTGCTGCAGATTCAAGTTGTCCATTGCTTCTGCAGCTAAACTGGCTGTTCAGATCCCTTGTCGTGAGGTTTCCTTTCTGCTTTTGATCCAGACACAGGAGCTTCATCTCGTCTTGGAGCTGAGTCTGTCATTATATAAAATACAATGGAGGGCTGGGAAGGAAGTATAGTGAGTTTGCTGGTGACAAGCCAAGAGGAGGGGGGTTGCCAAGTATTAATCATTGTATAAAGCTGCATCCACTGTTCAGCCAAATGAATCTGTTCTGCCTTGGTTTCTCACAGTGACAGCATCAAGATATTAGTAGTTTTATAACAGAGTTGTCTTTTTACATGTTCTTTAAATTCTTTCTGTTGCCTTGTGTGTTGAGTGCCCTTAGGAGGGGACTTTGCACTTCCTTGAATTTCACTGTACGAGTTTCCCAGTTAGGGCAGATTATGTACTTATAGGTACAAAATAGACTTTGTGCTCTTTAAAATTAATTCTTTCTCTCCCAGCCCTCCTCTCTGAGATATCACCGGGTTGCAGTATCTTCTCTGCAAATGAAGGCTGGAGACTTTGAGCAGCACTGTGTTACAGGGAACATTTCTACAGGGAAAGACAAAAGGAGAAGGATGCTTCTTGTAATGGGCTACTGCTGTTTCAGCCAGTTATTCTTTTAACTAGAAAATGAGAGTACACATAGAGGCTATTAAATCATTAATTACAGCATGTACTTCTTTCTCTAAACACAGACAAAACATGGTTAAGAGGTAACGGAAAGAAATAACTTTCCCTTATTTTGAAACTAAGCGCAGGATGTGAGGTATCAAGCAGGAACTGTGCACAGAGTTGTATTTTTTTTTTCTGATGGAATTTATACCAGCATTTTCCTTAATTATTCTTGATGTTTTGCCCATTATACCATTAGCTTCTTTGGAGGACAAAGATAAGTTGCCAGTATTCACAAGAGCGAAGTGTGAAAGCACTTAATTATTGATATCTTAGTAACCAAGGTTCCAAAATGACATTGTCAAAATCCATAATGATGGGACAAAAAATGTATCAGCTTGTTGTTGAAAAATATGTCTCAGACTGTGTGGGATCAGAACATGCACAATCCCAAGAAAATAAACCACCAGTTTCCTGCATTCCCGCTATGTAACTGCTTTACCCAGCATTTTCTGCGCTTGAAAATTCTTATTGTTAATGTTCTCCTCATTCTTCATTTTAATTTTAGCCTTTCCTTGATTGTTAATCTCATACATACATTTCACTAAATGAACTCCTGCGTTCTCACTGGGCGGATCTGTAAATCAGTTAAACGGTCAAGCAGAGCCTCACGTTATAATGGTCCGTGTTCTCCATCTCTTTAAAATACAGGTTTCATTAACACAACAGAGCTGTTTAATACATATTTTCTTTGTATCTTGAATTAAGGATTTCTCTTCTCCCTCCTGCTGAAGCCTGTGGGAAGGGTACACAACTCATTCCCGGGCACAGAATTTCTGGTTGCCACTTCCCGGCACAGTAGCTGGGGCTGGAGGTGGAGGGTCTGGGGGAGGCAAAGCAGCACCCGGGAGGAGCTGAAGGACCACTGTCAGGGTTTTGTGGTTGTCTGTCCTGCTGCTGCCGTGCTGCTGGTGCCATGGCCTCCTGCCTGGGCAAGGGCAAAGGATGGAAAGCATGCAGAAGAGGGCAGCTCGTGGCGGCTTTGCCAGCCTTGTGTGCCATGGATTTACACCTGGCAGGCTGTGCTGTCGCCCCCTGAAGAGCTTTGTGTGAGGACACCTTTCCCAAGCCCGCAGTGTCACAAGCCCCGTGTTCTCAGCCATGCCCTGCGTTTCCAGAGCAGGGGTCACACAGGTTCTTGGGGGCAGTTCCATTGAGGGCTTGCTCCTCTTTCCCGTCCTGTAGCAGAGCTGGGCTGTACCTGCTGCTGGGCACGTGATAGCTGAGACCTCAGGGAACAAGTCAGTTTGTAAACAAATAAACCAGAAAAGTTACCTGAATATATATTGAAATAATTAAAAGTTACTTGAGTGTATATTTAGTCTACAGCCAAATTAAAAAAAATAAAATAAAACTCCCTTGCTGAAGTGCTATTTACCATTAATATATTTAATTAAAAGGTACTTCTGTGTTCCATTTTTCACTCTCTCACAGGTGCCAGAGCTTTCATGTTTATTAATAGCATTAGATCAAATAATGCAGATGTTTGATTTCAGACACTGGGATATGTTGCAGGTTAATCTCTCTAGAAGGCTACACTAACACTATTTTGGTTTCCTTTGTGCCATGAAGTGTTTTATGAACTACTTTCAAAGTAGGGATACTCGTGTAAGAAAGATTACATTTCAAATTTGCTTTCGCTTTGAAGGTTTTTTTTTTCTAATTCTGTTTCCAACAATGGATCTTAATGTGTAAGATAACCCTATAAAATTCTTATATTACAGGGTATGCATTTCACAAAGCTATTTAGGATTCTTTTCTTCCATGTAGTAGAGGTTTTACTTTCTTTATTCAGTGATTATGTCTCAGAGCTTAAAAAGCTTAAATGTGGGTATTTAATTTGTGGCGTGGTGCTCATTCTGAACTTGCTGCTGTTACAGGTACAGTGGGATGCTTATAAAATCAGAGGTCACTGCTGCAATAGTCATGTGCAGGTACTGCAAATGCATGTAAGAGGTGTTTCTATACAGCAAGTAGTGCAGCAGGTAACTGGAATTTTTGGGGTTTTTGGTTGTTTTTTTTTTGTTTTTTTTTTTTTTTGCTTTTGGCAAATAATGTTCAAGAACCGTGATTTATTTAATTCATCTTTTAAAAAAACCAAAACAAACCAACAGGTAGTTGATGATGCCCATGTAATGTTTAGGGACATCTCATCAGCACTTGTCTTAACCATCCCTGTTAGAAAGATGCTCTCATAAAATGATGATTTCTTTGCTTTCTTTCCTGCTAGAATGTCAGAATTGGCTCATTTATCCAGGATCAGTTTTTGCATACCCCCAGAGGTTTGCTTTCCTCATGATCTCCTAAATGAATAGTACAATGTATTTTTCACCAAAAGCCAACATGGCCCTTGTTTATTAAACTTCATCCCTTTTCCCTACCTCTCCAGTTTTCTTTGAACCGGTAGTGTCTGGAAGAACTGTAATTGATGCTGTATGGGTAACGCTTTGTGATAAAGGAATGGGCTGTTCATAGAACCTAACAGCAGTTATCATTTCTGCATTATTTCTTGTGTTTCTTTTGATGTCCACTACCTTGACAGAGTGCAGGGGTATTAAAACAACTCTTTATGTCTGAACCTACTGTTATTCTTTATGTTTATTGCAGTGGTAACCAGAGGCCCTGCTCTGAACCAGGGTCCCTTTGTACTTAATACAGGACATGGGCCTTTTCTTGAAGAGGTCACAGGATAATTTAGTCCACATTAGTTAATTTTCTCTAAATATTGCCTTTTTTCCTTACTTGCCAAGAATGAAAACAGTTTACATAACATCACATTGTGAGGTGAGGTAGAATATTTTGACAGTGCCCATTGCCTCAGCAAAACTTGCTGCAGGGTTTTCGTGCCATGTTCAGCAGTTCATTACCTGGCTGTAAAACTCTGGACTGAATGCTGGTAGAAGACAGTTTGAAAATCCTTTGTTGACTGCTGTCATTTTTTAGCCAGTTCTAAAGGATTTTCTTAATCAAATCCTGAAATTATAATTTTGTTATGAACTGGGCATTTCACTTACATGAGTCTTTGAAAATCTCAACTTCAAGGGGAAAAGGCAATTTTTACAATTATACAAATAAAGGTGAGGTTTATCTGTTTTAGCTGAATGGTTGTGTTCATGCAGTTTATAAAGAAAGGACCTTAATTTTTATAAACCATCACATTTCAGGTTTTGCTGTGCAAATTGAATAACGTGTGGGAAGTAATTTTATTTTTAACAAAAAAGCTTGTCTTGTGTGGCAGTACAAAATCACTAATCACTGATGTTGTCCTGGCTTTGGCTGGCATAGAGTTAATTTTCTTCCTAGTAGCTGCTACGGTGCTGCGTTTTGGATTTTAGAATGACAATAACGTGAGTAACACACGGATGTTTTAGGTGCTGCTGAGTAGTGCTCACCCCAAGTCAAGGGCTTCTCAGTGTCCCATGCTCGGCCAGTGAGGAGGGGCACAAGAAGCTGTGAGGGAGCATGGCCAGGACAGCTGACCCAAACTGGCCAAAGGGATATTCCATGCCACAGAACATCAGGCTCAGTGTATAAATTGGAGGAGTTGGCTGGGAGCCACTGCTTGTTGCTTGGGTACAGGCTGGAGTTGTTCTGGGGTTTATTTTTTTCTCTCTCTTTTTGTTGTCTCCCTTTTCACTGCATTATTGCAATTATTATTATTATTATTATTATATTGCTATTATTATTGTTATTATTATTTCAGTTGTTAAACTGTTCCTAACTCAGGGGTTTTACCTTCTTTCTGAGTCTCCTCCCATCCCACCTGGGGCATGAGCACGTGGCCATGTGGTCCTTTCGTGCCAGCTGGGGTTGAATCATGAGGTGTTGAGGCCCATCCTGGGGTAGCACTGGGTGGCTGAAGGCTCCTTGCTCGTGGCCAGGCAGTGTAGGAGGGCAGTGGTGGGACCAGGCAGCTGTTCCTGCCCTCTCCACACCTTTCACCTCATGATGAACATGAGCCACAGCATGGGATGCTGTTTCTCCTGCACCCCTTGGAAGGCAGGTGGAGTGAAATAGCCTGGAATCAGAGTGTTTCTGTTGAGAGCTGAAATCCATGTGATGATGGATTTATCAGTGGTGTTAATTCACAGAAAACCTGGAAAAGTTCAAGTGTTTGAGTTAGTAAGGACCAACATTTCTGACAACAAACATGGGAAGACATGCAAACTTATTGTCACCTTTGTCACACGCTCCTTCTGACACGAGATCACCTGCAGCACTTGCAGATTATGCTCACTGTATATTGATTTATTTTCCCTGGGTGCTTCCAATACATCAACAATACCTGCACTTGTGTATCTTATTACTACAGATGATTGCAAAGAATTTCTTAAGCATTAATTAATTATAACATCCCAGTATGAAAGCCAGAATCTGCATTACTATGCAATTCCATTAAAATCAACAGAGCTGCTTTTAAACCTACAGGGAACTTGACCCAAAGGTGTATAGTGGAGCTTATTGGTTATTGCAGTAATTACAGAGAAAGAGAAGGTGAAAGGGATGAAATGGGTTGGCTGAAATCACAGAGCAAATCAGAGCTTGGAATAAACTTTAAAACTCCTGGCTCTCATCAGGATTTTTTACTGCTGTCTCACAAGCTCAGATCTCTGGTAGGGTTTTCTTAAGGTTTCTGACTATAGTAATGTAACGTAAAAACTATTAATTTTTTATTCAAGTTTTTCACAATTCATGGAGCAAACTCTTCAGGCTTTTTGTGGAGGACACATAACACGGGTTGCAGCTAAACTCCATCTCCTTTCTGCAGTTAAAGCTTCCTTCAGTCAGTTTCAGAAAAGAAAAACAGGGCTCTGCAAATTTTCAACCTCTTTTGATAATAAAATGGCACAATGTGTTTTTATGTTTATGATTTTTAAAAATAGACCTATGTATCCAAAATTATTTTGCCTTCATTCTTTGTAAGAATTGCCACATAATTACCTTGGTATCTCAAGGAATCTTTGGGACAAAGTTTACTGAATACATAATGTACAGTGGTGGCTTTAGTTGAGAAAGGTTTACTAAATAAATCTGTATATAAGTTAATTTTCAATGAACCTAATAGTAACTGGAGTATTTGGCAGCAGGAAAAAAAATCAGTTGTCTGTTATTTTGCAACATGCCTGTTGCTCCTGTGGTCAGGACTCTAATTTGAAGAATGCTGAAAATTGAGGCAAGAAGATAGGACCTTTCAGCATCCAAAAGGCAGATTTTATACAATATCAATTAAGGAAATATTGGTTCTCCCACAATGAACCTAATGGTGAATTATAGCCGGGTAGCAAATGGAAAATTGTGCATTCCCCTGGTGTCCTTACAATTTTATTACAGAATTCAGAGTGATGTCTAAGTTAAAACAAGTTGTCCATTTTTTCCATGACTTCTCAGGAACATTTTTTTTTCCTTTGACTTAAGCTTAGTATTTTCAAGCTCACCAATTTTGCTATTCATACAATTTGAGTAGAGGGAGCAAAGGAGGGGCTAAAAATAGATCTTATAATGGAACCTGTGTATGTTCTTAACCATGGTGAGACACTTATCTGTCCATTATGTTGTTGGCTAATGTTAACTTCTGTGCTGGCTTTGTAATGTATTGCATTAAGCTAAATGAAGCTATTGTGTGATGTATCAAGATACAGTCACGTAGGTTGCCTGGCCATTTGCTCTTGTTAGTGTTGTATGTGATGGACTTTAATAGCTGTGAAGAGCTCGTGGAGTTACTCAGATCAACAGTGTGTGGATTTGTGCCTCCTCCTGGAGTCCTGTGCTTCTGACTTGTCCCAGCTCCATGGGAAGTGCACCAGTGTAGCATGAACACCACCTGAATAGCTGTGCTCATGACAGGTCCCCAAGTCATAAATTCACCTTTTTGGTCAGTAGGGCGGATTTGGAGACTGGTGTCCATATGGACATGGTGCATGGAGAGAAGACTCCTGTGTGTTCTCCCCCAGGCTGCCCCTGGTCACCGCGAGTGCTGGGGACTCGCCGCAGGGCCGGGGTGGTCTCACCTGCCCCCAGTGCAGCCCCAGCCCGGGGGACACCTGACCCTCCAGGGGCTTGGGCTGTGCCCTGGGCTCTTCGAGCAGGGAGATGAAAGGCATGGCTTGCCTTAAGAACTTTTGTCATGTGTGCATATATGTCTTAAAAATCTGTAAACAAGTATTTACGTGAATACTCGTCTGGCTCCAAGCAGGGTTTGCAGAGAGAGGTGATATCAATACTCGGCTGTCTCAAAACTCTTTCCACTTGTATTCAAATCAAAGTAACACCCAGTGGCTCTTACTGTTTTAACATAAAGTAGCAATAATATCCTGGATTGTGCTTTGCAAAAGTCCTTGAATGCAGTTTTAGGAAATGCAGGCTGTGGGAAGAGACAGACACATGCCTAGGCTGCAGCAGAGTTCTGTTTTTTGTGCAAATGCTGAATTCTTCTTTCTGAAATTTCATTATGTTTTCCAAACAAGGCTGTTATGTATGTTACAGTAAGGGATGTATTTTATACATAAAGCTGTGGTTCATATGTGCAGTTTTCTGCTCCGCAGCATGTACATAAAATCTCTCCCTCTTGCCTTTATCAAGGTGCAGTAGGAAAGGTTGATACCAGTTCTCTATCCAGATATATTGTGATTCAACTGAGATAAGCAAGGAAATTTGAAATTCGGAGATCAAGCTGCCTTTCTTCCTTGTGGCACAGTGTATGTGCTAAGTTAGTGACCCTCTGTCCCTCCAGACAAACTCGTATGTTGTGCAGTGTAACATGTGCTGTGATGCTGGGCATCCAAAATCTTTGCATTTTATGCTTTTCATTTTTTGTTTGGTTTTAAGTTTGCCCCAGTGCTGTAATTGTATATAAGGACTTGGGATTTCTTTTCAGTTGTTTTGGTTTTTTTTTTCCTGCTGAAAAAAAGTTATTTCTTTAGACTATTATTTAGAAGATTGAAAAATAAATTTCTTTAATATTTGTGGGCACATTTCTGTTGCTTTCTCAGTGGTGTTTCTTTAATGACAGCATGACTGGTTACTTTTAGAAATCGTATGAAAACCAAGTGCTCCTCTGCTTGTTGCCAAGCATTGTTCTTCAGTGTGTTTTACAAGAGGTACTTTTCTTGTTGTTTTTCATGTTAATAACATTATTTCTGCAGGCATGTTCCTACTTATTTTCTGCCTTAAGGGAAGTGTTAGTTCATGAACAAAATACATCTATTTTTAGATCAAATGATCAATACAAGCAAAACACAAAATGTGAAAAAAGCGTGCCTGGACACGTTCATGTGTGTTCAGCCACATGCACGGTCGCTGCGTGGAGGTGTAGCTGTGCCAGGGAAGGCTGCAAATGCTCTGCCAGTGAGGCTGAGGGATTTGGGTGGTGCTTAGAGCATTCTGCACCTATCAGTCTGGCATTCCTCAGGTTGTACACCTCCTTTCACAACGGGCTCTTGTTAATAGAGTTTTCATTTCGAGGGTTTGGCAGGCTCGTGTGCTTGACTGAATGAACTTTCAGCTAAGTTTCTGAGCAGAAGGTGGTTTATGACATAATTGCTCTATATGTTGATACATCTTTTATCATAATTGTCTTACATTGTTTTAAATAAAAGAACAAGAATAATAGAAGATGTGGCAGAAAGTGGATTTTTTTTGTTCTATTATTCATGATACTAAAAATTACCCAAAATAAGTATCTTGTGCAAAAAAAAAAAAAGAGAGAGGGATTTTGTTCCAAAAGTGGCTAATTTATATCCATCTGTACAATGAACCATCTAATGATCCGTAGTGTAGAGAGGTGCAATGCTTTTAGACTGTTTTCCCCCCTTTTTTATGAATAGAATTGCACAAAAAAAGTTCCCATTGTGTAGTACTGTGAGTTTTGTACAACCATCTTTTATCAACAGATGGCAACCAGAACATGAAAAATAATTAAAAAATAAAATGAAAAGAAACCCAGAATGAATTAAAGTGCTTCTTTGCGTTCTGATCTGCATTTTTGGTTTAGAATTTTTATGGTGAATTGCCATATTATCTGTTATATCAGTTTACAATGAGGCTCCTATCAGACATAAAACAGATTTATAATACCATTAAAACACAATATCAAAGAATGAATAAGCAATTCAATAAAATTACAATAACACAAAGATAAAATGAAAGCCTTTTCAATAACAGTTTTATGCAAGAACATTTTGCAGATAAATATGTGTTTATAGATCTTTTAAATGCACATTTATTATACTGCTCCTAATAGAGCCACAGGGGTTAATTTTTTCTGTGTGTTGTCTTTTATAAGTGGTTCAAAAGCCAGCTGCAAAACTCTTCAATAGATTGTTTTGTATCTTTGAATTGATTTTGGTAAAGGGAGCATTTACAGTACTACAGTATGGTTTGTACGTACACGCGAGTCAATACGAGCGTGCCGTGTGTGGCTGTGAGCACCAGACAGCCTTATTAGAATCAAGGCAATTCCAAGCAAAAGGAGAAAAAAAGAAGAGATTTTTTTTTTTCTTTCCGAGGGAAGATGTGCATAGATGCATTTTCATTATTTTATCTTTACTTTAGCATTACATTTTTAATGGGTTTCTTTTGGATCTGGTGGGGAGCCTAAACTTTGGGCTCAGGAGAGGTTATCTGAAGAACACTGTACATGCTGCCTGCGTAGTTTTTCTCTCTTGCTACAAAAGGAGAGGGAGGGGTGGAGGGGAAGCCAGCTCCAGCTCATGTTATGTTCCTATACGTGTTATGTCATGCAGCAGTCATGATGTCTGGCTCAGTGGTGTCTTAATTACGCATCCTGTTTACATCCTTTGCTTTTAATTTCGGCACGTAGTTCACCAGCCTCCTGTAATCATTGCCGTCCTTTCCAATATGGTCAGTGTGGCAGGAAATAGGAGATCTTACGTAAAGCCTGCGTAGCTGAAATGTGAGGAAGAGCTGTCTCAGATGTTATTTTTGAAAATAATATGCATCAT